>NC_133971.1:91579597-91879597 GCF_031877795.1 Strix aluco | reverse complement strand
TGCTCTCTACCCATCGTTCCCCAACGTTGTTTTTTTTTTTCTACTAGTCTCTTCTACATGCTCTCCTAGATGATTATCTCTGTTTCTGCAGTACTCTCCCTTAGTCATGAAAGGGTCAGGTTCTTCTCTAGATTTTGTTAGTGACATTCTCTGGAGGTCAGTGAGATGACACCAGATTTATACCAACATAACTGGTATCACAAGGTGACCATAATGCTCTTTTCCAAGCTCAGCATAAACTCATGTCAGAGCTGTGCTTTCTTGTTCATTATCTCAATTCTACATTATGTGGCATATTTCCTATCTAAAAATAGTTCCTAATCGAGATATGCCTTCACAAAAGTAGATGGAGAAAGAATCTTGCAAGTCTAGTAATAACGTAGAAAATGGCTGTGTCTTTTAAGGATTTGGGATCATTTGAGAAAGTGTGTAGGTCCAGCTATTAGCTCATATTAGAAAGTAATATTCTTTTAAAAAGTTATTTCATTCAATTTGTTAATTTAACTAGATATTAACAGCTATTGATAAATCTTGCTATAAATCAAAATTCTAGAAAATAATCATAAGATGAATTAATTCAGTGCAGAGAAATAACTTAAAATAAATTCTTTTAGCTCCTAAATCTCAGCTTTGTTCACAGTATAAAACTTTTCCTTAAAATTTGGTTATTGTCTAAGCATTTCAATGTAATGAAGTTCTTATGATGCGTTTTACTTATTAGCATTTCTTGATTTTGAGTCTTCTGTACAATTTTAACTATGCATTTTTAACTTTTCTTCCAGTAATAATGTCTATTCAAACCCATTTTCTTAAGAGAAACTTCCAGAAACTGCCATAGTACTATCTTTCATACAGTTTCTTTAGCACTTCAGTGGTCAATGACAACAAGTGGTTTTCAAGAAGGTTGTGATGACGCAACAAGTGAACTGTAGAACAATCCAGAAGAAACTGACACTGTAAAAATCCAGTAATTTTTTAATATGGCTAAGAATTGTAGCATAAATTTTCCTGGAAAAATAGTAGTGGTCTTCCCATTATAGAAGAAAAAAATATATAATTTCATCTCTGTTAGCACTCTTGTGGTCAGCACTTCTAATAATCTTTGCAGTGATGGCTGAAGAAAACCTTGAAAATTCTGGAAGTTTTTCAGCTCTAAAGTTCTGCACAACTCTCTGAAGGTTGCTGACTACTTGGTAACCCTGTGGGCTGATGATGGGTCATGACAGCGAGGTCGTTTAGGGGCCCCTAAGAATATGTTTCCACAGGTTGACCTACAAAGTCCAACCTTGGAACATGATGCTCAAAAGGTTTCAAAGCCTTTGTGAAAGTACAATAGAACAACCTGTACTTAACACACATCAACCAGTCATAAACCCAAAGTAATTCTGTGGTTAACTCAGGAGTCTTGTCACTATCTGAAAATCACCTCAGTAATATCAGCAAAATATTGAGTCATCAGAGTCTAAAAAAAATACCTCAATGCATCTCCTTTGGAAAGAACTGACTTTCTATACTTAGACTAGGGCCAGGATTTGGTGTATTGGAATTTCACACGTGCATTTTGGGAGTTTTAATCTGATAATAGAGGAAGACCATGCAGCTGTCTGATGTTATGACATTTCCTCCAGTTGTGCTGAGAATAGAAAGTGGATCTATTTTGTGTCCAGATTTTACTTACCACTATCAGAAAAATGCCATCAGAATTAGCCTAATTGTCATTCTCATCACATAGGCCACTGGGGCAAAATTGCCGCTGGTGGTTTACCCTATTATCGATGCACAAAAAGTACATTTTCTTTATTTTTTTCTGGGATATACTTGATCAGAGGGGATAGGTAGGAATTCTGTTGCCAAATAAAATTATTAAGGTTGCTTCCTAATATTTAAAGAAATAAATTACATCTTTAAGGAAATTATATTATTGTGTGGCTTACTGATTATGGAACTGCAGTAACTACTGTAGACATAGCTAGACAGGCAGAGAAGAACTGCATTCTGCTGTTATTCCCATATGATATAGCCTGAAGTTTCATATGAACGTTTTATAGCTGAATCAAGTAAACTGTAGTTTTTTGTTCAGTTTTCCACACAGCAGAAACCCTTTTTCCCATCTGACTGTCCCGTTTAAGCCACAGATACTTTACAGTACTCTTAGACACAGTTTCTGAAGAAACAAGGTACAGGAACAATGAATACTGCACTAGAAACTCCTTCATCAGTTCTGGTAAATGTATTCAACAGATACAGAACTTAACTCCAGTGTACCTCCTACAAGTGATCCTGTGTTTAAACAGCTCCTTCGCTGTTATTAGAACTAAAGGATGATGAAAAGGCAAAGAAAAATGAGAAGCTACCACAGATGACTGATCTCTTCTACCAGGAGCTGGAGCAGTACAACAAACCAAAAGTGTCTGATGCACAGCTGACCCCAGGTAGATTCATCTTCAACCTTGAGCATTATGTACATGAATTGTATCTTTATGACTACTGCACACACGATAAAAGCAGAAAATAAAATTCAGAAATCAGCATCCTTATAAAATCAAATAATTAAATGAAGAACGTGTGAACCCTTTACACGAGGAAATCTGACAGTAAACTGCTGGTCTTGTTTCAGGCGCAAAGGAGTCTTAGAAGCTGGAAAAAAAATGTCATTTCTTTCCCTACATGTATTAATTTGTTTAATAAATAGATCCTATCTGGTGATATTAGCTGATATATGTTCTTCCTCCAAATCTGCTTACTAATAAAGACAGTTTTCAGTATTGCAAATGAAGGAATGTATGAAGGATGAAGGTCCCAAAAGAGAGTGTTGTGTGTGTATCTAATTCCCCTGAAGTCTGTGCAAATCATAAACAGAATTTAACAAGGAATGATGTAGGGTCTATAAGAAAGTTAAAACTACTCCAAAAGATCCATACATTTGTTCATGAAATCCAGCCTATTTATTCAGCTGGTGGTTTGTGAAGTGCTGAAGAGGAAGGCACTCTTCAAAAGGAAATCACAAAGTTAGCATTTAATGTTCACAAATTGTATCCAGAAACCTACATCTCAGGAGATGTAAAATATAGAGAGAGGTCTATGTGGTAAATCTGTGAGATTAAACCTTCTAATCTGACATTCTGCATAATGAAATGTGAAAAATGCCACCTCATTATGCCTAGATTAAGACAAATAACTTGTGCTTGTCCAAAGCATTTCCAGCAAAGCACTTGATCTTGATTTGAAGTCATCCAGCAAAAATACATCTGACTGAATATTGCCATCTGCAATGCGTATGTCTATGTCTCAGCTAGTCATCCTGTTCTCCCTTGAAAGCTATGGCTAAAAATAGGTATTTATAGGGAAAAGTGCATCTCATCCTACAGTAAACATTTAAAACAGGTTAAAAAAAATGGTGCCTATTTCTTAACAGTGCCCATTTCAAGCCAACAGTAGCCTTTCTAACAAGCCCAACCAGTTTTGATTTGGGTGTGGTGGTAATGAGAACCTATGGTACAATGAACCATCATTTAGAAAAACAGGTAGGGACAAGACCATGTATTATTTCAACTAAATCTACCTATTAGAGAAAGAAAGAGAGAACATTGCTGATATTTGCTTACTCTTCTGTTGCTATTTGGTAAACTCATTAAGATCTTTTCTGATTTGGGCATTTAACTCAATGTGGTTAAAAAAAGACCTATAGTAGCATTAAATATGAGGGCTATACTAGAGATGGGAGCTATCTGAAAATTCCTTCACCTACAGCCTAAGATATTATTTCTTCTGGAAGAAAAAGAATAATATTCCTACTCATATGCATGAGCTGGAGTTTACTTATGATGTAACTATTGTATAAAAATTACTGGAGTAATTTACACAGATCACTAATCCCTCACACATACTAATCTTTCCCTCTGAAACTATAAATTACAAACATAGTTAAATTCCTGTATTTTTTTTAAAAAAGTGGGTGCACAGGGAGGAGTTTAAATGCATAAGAAAGCCTTTCAACTGGTTTACTGAAGGACCAGGTGTGCAGTCTGCAAATTTCCCCTAAAAATATAACTAAAAGTGAGTGTGAAGAATAAGAATGTGTCTCTGGTTTAGAAGGCCCTTTAAAAAAAAAAAAAAAAAAAAAAAGAAAAGTAAGCTTTATTTCCCACAAATGATTCGATAGTTAAAATTCACATTTCATTTACAGTGCAATAATATGTTATATGCACACACAGACACAGCCTGTCATTTTACATATGGGTTTTGTGAGGTTACAATGGCAATAAAAAACCAGCCCACAGTATTCTTGAAAAGGGAGCAGTGCTCCTTGCAAAGTTTCCTCTTGCCAAGCACCACAGTCATGAAGAATGGTTCTTGGATTATGTCATGTCGATGGTTAATTTCAAATCTAGAACTTGATTAACTTTGACTCATAACATAAAAGGCCACGACCAATTATTATTCAGAAAAAATCCTGCTGTTTAGCCAAAGACTGTACCGAGCAATCCTGTACTTGATGTGCTTGTGATAAACGTTCACATGACAAGGTTATTTGGTGTACAGCGGCTGGAGGGGTTGTCATAGCAACCTGTGCACGATACCCATAAATCTGATGTGTAGTTATCCTTGCTGTGTATGCAAAAAAACACAAAGCTAACTCAAGCACTTTAATTTACAGCATTGAGTGTCTCAAAAAAAAAAGAGGAATAATGAATTCTAACGTAATAGACTTCTTCGGATTGTATTCCTTCACAAGGAGAGTACTCCAAGCGCTGAGACAACCTCTTCAAAGCCAAACATACTTTTAATGTAATCATTATGGTAGGAAGTTCAGGTCATCATTAATACTGAAAAAGAAATAAAAGAGGTCTCTTGAAAATCTCTGCTCAAGTATAAAGTATATTGATTTTTTCCTGTTACTCGTACAAACAGCTGACTGTAAGTGAAAAAAACCCAAACATCTTCTGTTTTATGCTGCTTTTGTTTTCCAGAAATGATGAGATGAAACCTTGAATCACTTGTCAAGTAAGCTAGGACAAAATGCCCTCCTTTCCATAAAAAGTCACCAGGATAGGAAGAATCTATCTTTCTCTACTGTTCTGTCTCATTCAAATATAGGATAAAAATGAAGAGAAAGGTAAAAAAGACCACTCATTTCTGATGGGTAAAAAAGGTTGGTCCGGAGATGATAAAGACAATACATAACAAAGCAGGAGACCAGGGCTTTTTAGGAACCAAGTCATCAAAGCTTCTGTTTGGTCAAGTTGCTTAAATTATGTGCCTCAGTCTCCCTATCTGTACAACATCTGTATGCCTTATTTCCATTCTGAGGAATCACTTATCACCCCCACAGAATCATAGAATCATTCAGGTTGGAAAAGACCCTTGGGATCATCAAGTCCAACCCTCAGCCCTACTCTACAAAGTTCTCCCCTACACCACATCCCCCAACAGGTCATCCAAACCACCCTTAAACACATCCAGGGATGGGGACTCCACCCCCTCCCTGGGCAGCCTATTCAACTCTCTGACCACTCTTTCTGGGAAACATTTTTTCCTCATGTCCAGTCTGAACCTCCCCTGTTGCAGTTTAAAGCCGTTCCCTCTTGTTCTGTCACTAATCCCCTGTGAGAAGAGACCAGCACCAACCTCTCTACAACGTCCTTTCAGGGAGCTGTAGAGAGTGATGGGGTCTCTCCTCAGCCTTCTCCTCCTCACACTAAACAGTCCCAGCTCCTTCAATCTCTCCTCACAGGATTTATTCTCCAGGCCCTTCGCCAGCTTTGTTGCCCTCCTCTGCACTCGCTCCAGCACCTCAATATCTCTCTACCCCCATTAGAAAAAGTAATGTCTAGAAGCATGGAGATTTTGGAATAAAACCACTTGCAGAGTGAAGAGTTCTGGACCGTCCCCACCAACACTGGTGGAAATCCTCCCCTTCTGGGCCCCCCTAGCCCATGCAAGGCCGCACCCCCATGAAATACCAGGTAGCAACAGCAACAAGTTTGTCTTGTATCTACACCTACACTGCTGCAAACCACAAACGTGTGTAATGGGGTGTGAGGAGTGACAAATGCCTCCAAAACATTTGGGGCTCTCCTCTGAAAGATGTAGATATTTATTATTACTTCCAGATGCATAAATATTAATGAGTCAAGGGTCCTGGTTATAACCAAACCAAGAAGTTCCCAGGTACAGAACAAGAGGGCATACTGTTCAGGATCACCTTTCTACTCCAATGGTTAGGCCTTTTGTAAGGAGCTGCTTCGATAAAGACAAAAGATATTTCTAAATAGGCAAAAGATTTCCCCAAAGTTTTCTAGCATGCAAGACTTGACTTGATATAACATATAATTTATGTCCCAGGGATGACTGCAGCTATTTTAATCTAGAACTGCTGTTCTATGACTTGTCATATAAATAAATATCTCAATATCTCAAGATAAACTCAAAAGTATAGTGTAAATTACAAAAGGAAGAAATAAAAGCACAACCTTACTGGTTAGAAATGAGGTGTCCTGACATAGACGCTTCTGAAAAGTGATTCATCCTGGCCTCAGAGGGGTGCTCCACACAGCCAGATGATCACTGTCTGGAAAAGCATATTTCTGTCTCTTGGCACACAGGGATGCTATCAAATTTAGATATAAAAAGATCTAAAGAGGAGTAATCTAAGATGACCATAGGTGTCTACAGTGCAGACGTCTGCATGTGAGCTAGGTATCTAGTATCCCACTATGCTCAGGGATACTTAGGCAGTTAATAAACATTAGGGCAAAATTAATTTCATTCTTGAGTTGACTCTTAACTTTTGGTTAGATGAATCAATTCCCAATTTCCATTTACTGCTTTGACCACATTTTTGTTGATAATAGAAGTCTAGATGACTAGTTCCTGTGTAGTGTCTTTTAACATGGATCCCTAAGGCTTGGTAAAATTGACCTCTTGTGAAAATCCTTTCATTTCTCACCCAGCATTGAAGTCTCAGCGACATCTGTGCCTCCCACAATTCCTTCCTCCAGGTAACTGCTTTCTCAAGGATTCCTTCTTCCAAAAAACCTCATTTTGCAACATTACTCTTTAAAATGCCAAGTTGCTGTGGTGCCCAGTTTTTAGTGAAAGAGGGTGTTCCCACAGGGGCTATCAGCTTGTACTGAGAAAACCTCCTACTTTGCCACTACCAACAACTTTCAGAGAAAGAACCACAAAGTCTCAGTGCATGTGGTCTCACACAGTGTAATAAAATGTGTCTCTGGGAGCGCGACCCAGCTTTGGTTAACTTTATACATCCACCACTTAAATGGCAAAACCCAAGTTGGTCATCCCAGACTCCCTTTGTAAACAGGGGGGAAGGGTGGGTGGGTGGAAAAAACCACTTTTGGGGCACGATTCATGTGACTTATTTTAGATCTATTTCAGGATGAAATGAATCATATCCTGAAAGATCTCTATAGGGAGCCCGGAGTGACTAATGCAGAAGTAAACACCTACATGACAGACACAGTCAAGAGACAATAGCTTCAATGCGTAGTGCCATAGCAACCTCATGGAAGATGAACACGATTTTTGTCTGTGCTTATAGCCTGATGACACAACAATCAAGTGAGCAACTGCTCACTTCCAGATAGGTTTTATGCAGAACACAGGTCAAGCTCTTCTGTTTTCTTTTTCTCCTAAGCTGAAAAGACACTGTGAATCAGTGCTTCCTGCACAGAATCCATAGGACTTGGACTGCTGCATCTTCTGAAGGGTTTCTGCTGAAACAAGTAGTGGCTATTTTGTTATTCTGTCTTTCCCTGCCTCTTAAGGGAAAAATAAATGCTTGGTATGTGGCAGCGGGGACCCTTGAAGCAAGGAGAAGCAAGAATGCTCCTCTGTGTTTTGTTACATCATTTATTTCTGCATGACAAAAGGGAGAAACGTCCCAGTTGTGTAACCAGAGGGAATTTGTTTGGAAAATGGCTCTGCTGTGAAACTTCCAGGCAGCTGAAAGGAGGTTTTTCAAGCCAGTGATCCCTCTACATGTCACAGGGACTGGGAGTGGAGCTGCTCTGGTCAGGCTTCACACTTAGTGCAGAGGTCTCATCCTTTAAATCCCCATGAATGAGGATGGTGGTGCTTGCTGTATTTCTTTTCTCTGCTGGATCTGCAGAAATGAAAGGTGAGCTTAAAGAGAAGCCCACAGGAGGCCACTGAGGGAAGATGTTAGCAAGAAACATCTTTCTTTCACTTTCTAGCCAAAGACTGTTGACTACATCGGTCCATATTTTATCATCAAAGGGTAGCTCAGAAAAAACTACAGATGAAGGAAAGAAGCATGTAAAATTTAACATGAGGCAAGTTAAAAAACTACCAGATGAATAAGAGAAGCATCTTAAAACAATAAAATACAGGATGTCTGGACCAACAGCACATACCACTGGAGTTCTCCAAGTTCCTGTTTGGTGATTTGAAAATATCAATGATTTATAGGCTTGACTTTTTTTTAATAAGACATTAAAGTTTATTACCTCACTTTACAATTATTCTCAATAATTCTAGAATAAAGCAAGCTAAGAAAAAGCCCAGGGCTGCTCTCCTTCACTGAAACTCACTTAGAGGAACTGAAAAAATTGGAGGCAACCAGCTTTTCATACCATTTTCTTAAATTATCTGAAAAAATACAATCAGATGGCAGCTTCTCTCTCTTTTTTTTTTTTTTTTTTTTTTTTTTATGAGCCACTGCTATATGCAGAGGAGAATGTAAATCTATCAGTCACTGGGACCATGACACAAATGTGAAACTGATGTTAGAAGAAGTAAAACTGTGAGAAATCTCAGTTTCAGGCAAGCACCAGTGTTTGTAATGGTCAGACATCTCCATGTAATCCTTTCCATTAATCAGGATAGCTATATCTTGGTTGATATCCTGGTGGCACTGAAGTCAAAGTACATGTAATTACTTTCAGTAGGACCAGGTTTTTTACCTCTTTATGTTTGGGTATATTCCCTCTAATCTGAAAAGTCTTCAACTGCACGTTCTATAAACTCAACACCAGCTACAGGCACAAGGATGGATTAACCTCTCCCAAGTCAAGCTGTCCTGACTTTAAAAACCTGCAAACAGATGTCACAATCTCCCAAAGAGCCTTGGCCTGGCCCCAGGAATTGCAAATTTACCCCCTGGATGAGTCAGGGGCAATTTTCCCATGCTTTTTGCTGCCTGATTTTTTAACACCCCAGTTGCTTGTTTCTCACGCTCCCAGACACACAGACACAGGTTTGTGCCCAGCTGTCACCCACCGTGCAACACGTTCCAGGTTTATGCCTCGAGCTTTGCCTCTCTGCTTATGTGTCCATAGCCTCAGAGACTGCTTTGACTGTGACTGAACTGCACGCTTCCCTGGGATGGATTAGACTATTGCACACACACAAAAAATGCAATGGAAAATACAGGGAAGTATTTTTTTGTCCAGTTGTTCATCGAATTAATATGTGAATGGTGCAGAAAAGAGGCATTACACAAAGTGTTGTGGGCTCGTCAATGATCATAAATAAGAAAGCCTTCTGAATGATGCTGCTGCTGTCAAAACAACACTCAATAGCAGCATCCTGTTGAACAGAAGCATCACAGTGAAAAAATCCAAATATTGAATCATAGGGGTATTTTCTTTGCAGCATTTTGATGTTACTCATCCGTATAATAACCAGGTCCAGTTTGTGAGTTAGTGATTATTATCTAAGTGAAAATGGCTACAGGCACAACAGAGAAAGTCATGGAATGGAAAACAAACAGGCAAAGTAAAACTGAAAATCTATTGACTGATCAATGAGGTGCATGCATTTCTTCAGGAAAACAAAGGAGGATTTAAGTCCATAAATAAGACTGAAGCAAAATAAGAGAGCTTTGCAGAGGGTAGCTCATGAAACAGCAGTTGTGTTCACCCCAAGTGGTTCACCCCATCACACAAGATCCAGGAGAAGTGCTCCATGCCCCTTCAGTCCCACTGAAAATTGCACTTGTTTCTGTGGGGTGTGTGCCTTTTTGACAGCTATTTCTCATAATCAAATCAGTTCTTGCATGAAATGAGGGAGAAAGCAAGAGTTAAGCTCAGATCCAGTCTTTGCACTAGAAGCTTCATGCAATCACACTGCTTAGCACAGTGGGGGAATAAGATCACCAGGAAAACCCTCAACCAAAGCTCTGTCAAAGTGACAGTCAGACAAGACAGACATGAATCTGACTGCCACCTTCACAGCGAGGGCACTTGTTTAGCCTGAATCTGACAAGGTAAAATTAAACTGCACCCAGCTAATAAACCTCAAAGGAGCTTAATTTTTTTTTTTTTTTTTTTTTTTTTTTTAAATAAATGATGCCTTGGGCAAGGATGAGTAGTCCAGAAGGAAAAAGGTTTATAATTTTTCATTTTTAATTCTATAATCCACCTTATCTACTGTGTTTCCTAAATTATTACTGCCTCTGAAATATTCAGATCTGTGCTGGTTACATAAGCCCCAGTCCTGATGAATTGTACTCAGCTAGTTGGGGAAATGAACAGTGCAACTTCCAAGGTCATTAAAGATAAATAACTCATCTTGATTTCTGAACACTCAGAGTCACTTACTGGTTCAAGAGCATTAAAAAAATAAAATAATAAATATTGTGTTGAATCTTGATTTTGAAGGAATCACGGTCTGCTTCTGGACATCATAGCCTGGATTCATCTCACCTAACTTCAGTTCTCAAGGAATGCGTCTCTCTAAATGAAAAGGTTAAATTTATTTCCAGTAAATTACTCACTCAGGGTTGGTTATTACTATTCCACTGAATGCAAGTCTGAAAAGTTTGAATGATAATCCTTTATGGATGGAAATGAGCAATTGAAAATCTATGATGGATATCAAGGTAAATTCCAAGGGGGCAAGAAGTGCACCCTGTGATGCAATTTTTCCTTACAGGCATAAAGTTGGGTAATATTTCTTGGTCCATCTTCAAAAGCCGGGTTAGATAAAACACTAGTGAAAGGAATAATATTTGACCGACCTGTAGATTACTAGTCTTGAATAACTTTATTAGTATCTATACTTTTGACAGTACCTCAATGATGCCTCTTTCAATTATATTTCAGCCTGAAGTCACAGGATACTTGAGTATAATGAGGATAAAACCTACTAAAAGGTATTTAGTTTGCTTTATTCTTACACACCATGAAAAAAAGAGTAGTTCAGAAATAGGTCTGACATGACTTTTCCAATAACACCATATCACTGCAAGAAAACCTTAGCTCCAAAAAGACTTAAGATTGTTCCTTGGACAGACTTAATAACCCTGCTGATTCTGACCCTCAGGAACACACGGTGACAAAAGATCTGTCAGATATATTGGGCCATAGTCACTGAGTGCCTTAAAAATAAGCAGTAAAACCTTGAAATCAATAGAGAATTTTACAGGGAGTTGGTGTAAAAATTGTAAAATAAGAGTGATCACCTACATGCTGAATTTTTTTAGAGCTGTGCTCTACCCTGTACACATTTCTGTGTCTGCCATTAATGTTAATGGGAGTCACGCACCAGCAAGTGTAGGAGGGGGTTAGAGAGAGGTCGAGGGTCAGAAGGACTTGTACACCCTGGGTTGGATTTGGAACCCAGCTGCACAGGTGTAAATGTGACTTGACTTTTCCATATTTGTGCCTGTGTGAAGGTGATCAGTTTTTGTCTAGCCGTTAAAAAATGTTATGGTATATTAGACATACATTTTCTGTTTGTTTTAGGCGTAGTGCACTAGATAACATTTCGATATGATCTATATTAACTGTATGAATCATGCCTTTATTTCAATTTGTATATGCATATATGCCTTTTAATGTTTATTATAAACATATTTTATAATTTTACCCTTTTATGTCTATGGGTACAGTTTTTCTTTATTTCCTATATGGGTATGAATGTGTGTACAGTTCCAGCTCTTTTTTACTGATTCACTTGGGGACGTCTTTTTGGAGCTGCATGCTCATTAGACACACAGGCTCATAATATCATACTCTCAGTTGGCGAGAAGTTTCACTGGACTTTACTTTGCTAGTCTTCCAGATATTACTCTATAGACCTAAGTTGGAAGACCCTGTTCTCTTATTGCATCTGTAACATTTTTGTGAGCAGGCTGTGGGGTCTGTAAAGTTTCACACCTCCTTGCTGCACCCAGAAGATCTCACTGTGGTGTCAAGGGGCACTATTCCCTTATTGCACTGGAGGTTAGCGCAGGGTCTTTGTCCCACAGAATTAAGGGAGATTATTCACATTACACTAGGTAGTAAAAGAAGAAGATGTATTCCAAAGATATTAGCAGGTCAGTATGAAGTTAGAATAAATCTACTTATACAAAATGAACACCTTCATCATATGTAAAAATTATTCTTCCCAGATCAAAATTGCCTACAGAAGGGTCACAAAATGCCCATTTGAAACATCAACTTGTTATCCCTTAGAAATAAATTAATCAGGCAATAGTGCCACAATAGGCGGTACTCTGAAAGAGAAGACAAAGAAATGTGTCCTTCCATACTGAGGCAAAGACTGTAGAGTTCACCCAATAAATCAGCAGGGGAAGAGCAATGCAGAATCTGGTAAGCAGCGAATGGTGCTGTGTATCGTCTCTACCCCTGCTCAGACAGCCTTTTGAGAAAAACCAGTGTGTCCTCTCCTGTAGATCAGTGCTTTCCCCTGTGGCCTGTAAATACACTTTCCACTGAATGAAGGGCACCTTCACCTTTCACAGTACTCCTGCAAGGGGGGACATATACATTGCAGTGCAAAGTAATAATTAAAAATACCGTTTACTCTGTAGTCCGTTTAGAAATTACAAGGGCTCTGTAATTTTATGAAGAAAAGTCAGTCCTCTGAACGCTGAAAGCTCTTTGAGGAAGCGACTGACTTCTTTTGAATGTGTGATGTACCTGAGCTAAAGGATGCTCTGTCCTCACTTGAGGCATTTCAGTCCTGTAACAAGACCAGAGACTACAACACCAAGACACCTTCAGCTGACGTTTCCTTGTGTTCTTTTCTAATAGCCTCACTCATGACAAGGCTCTGTACAAATCACAGCTAGCACAGAGCTGATTTGAAGAGGAAATTCCCCCCACTGTGTTTGTTTCAGCTGATTTTATTCATTTATTTGTTTATTGTCTCTTGCATTCCCTTAAGGTCTTTCATGTCAGACACACACAACGTTTTATAAAGATCAAAGAAGTTGACTTCATAGTCACTCCCCTTTGGATGGTGAGGAGCTGCTAAGGTTGCTTTACATGTAACAGCGTTAGGCACAGAGAAAGGTTTTCTATAAAGCTATAGCAATCGTGGTGTTAGACCCCCACATATCCTGACTCCTTTAATTTTGAGTTTGTACCCTTAAACAGAAGCAGAATTCAAGCTCTGCTTTTAAAACACTCCCACTGAAGAAAAATTAACAGGTGCTGTTGTGCAAAGATGTCTTCACCATCATGAACGACACTGTTTTAAACAGGTCCGGGATCTAAACTATTTCTGGAACTGGAAAAAAAACCACATATATTGGGCTAAAGAGTCTGTAAGGCCTACCTGGACCTCCACAGTCTACAAGAGACATTTTTGTATGTTAATAGGATGGTCTGTATGTCAAGAGCAGCACAGAAGCCTGCACACAACTCTTCCTTCATGCTGTTACTGGATAGAATAAAAGATACTTTTATTCAGTGGAAACATGAGCAGTCTATAGAAACTTTCCACTGAAGTATTTTTGGGCCTGGGATTACCATACAGGATTTTGCTCAGATATCTAAATGGATTCTCCCTGGGAAGCAAGAGGTTACAAAAGCAGATGTCTGCTAGACACAATTGCCTATTTCCCCCCAAGAGGAAAAGTCACTCATTTGCTGAGTGAGGAAACAACTAGAGCACAATATATAATATCTCAAGGCATTTGTTTCAGGACACAGCATTCTTTCATTATCCACTCACAGCCTTCAGCATGTCTTCAGACACACATTATTAAACCACAGCTAATTATTAAATATTTAACAAAGACTTTAGAGTACATCGACAGCAACTACCAAGGTAGGCAGAGATATACAGATTGATTTCTCTGTGTCTGAAGCTCAGTATACATCAAAAAGCATGGTTGCTTTGAAATTTCATATCACAAGGCCAAGTTTGGATGGTTGATCGTGCTCAGAAGGAAGTGATATCCTTATCCCATGAATGTTTTTATGTTTTTGAAAAAAAAAAAATCCAGAACAGAGACAAAATTTTGGAACCTTAAAAAAAAATTTCAAAACGAAAAAATAGATCTCTTTATGGTTCAGGCAAAAAAATTCTCTTAGAAAAATATGAAATATTTAACCATCTTTATTATTATAATGTAATTCAGTTTTTACAAGATAAGTTTCTTTCAAATTGAAATACTCCTATTTTTAAAATTTTAAAGTAAAGTGCCTTGAAATTTTGAGGAAAAGAACAATTTAGCTAAAGTCAATCTCATTCAGTGGTAAGTTTTGCTAGCATGACCTTTCAAACTTTGGAATTGGCAGCTTGGTGTTTACATTTCAGCTTTAAAGACCTTTGTTTGAATCCAATTTACTTGTCATGTAGAATAAATGTTGGGACTTCTATTTAATCCTTTCACAGATATTTCTGCACACAGATTAATGAATTTTAAAGCCATTATGATCATCTAGTCTGACCTCCTGTGTAACACAAGTCATAAAATGTCACCCAGCAATTCTTGCATCAAGCCCAATCATCTGTGGTTGAACTAAAGCTGTCGCACCATGTAGCATGACTTTCAACATCTCCAGAGGAGCTGAACAGCAACAAGAATCACAGTTCAGCAAAGATGATTTTTGTGGCATTGGTCGATTAGCATTGTTAAGGTCCTATAGATGACAAAAAGTACAAAATTAACTATTCAATGTCTTCAAAAAAAGCCGAATGCGAAGGCTGCTGTGCATGTTTATGGGGTGGTCCTTATTTATTAAGGTCAGGATCAGCAGTCTCAGGCATATGTTGTTAACATTATTGAACAGGGTTACAACCTGGTCCTCAAAATTTTGATCCACATTCCAGGACTGCGGCCTGGCAAGGGCAATAGCATTAAATGTGACTGGCAAGACCAGTGGCTCACTGCTTTTGTTCTTTTGGCACTCATTCAGGAACTGACACTGCCAGTCATGGCTGCTCATAGCGGCAGCTCTGAGGAATGATGTCAGAAGCTTTGGAAAACCTTTCTTCTCCTTCTTGCCCACCATCATCATTTAAGGCAAAAGATCCCTGGAGAGACTTTATCTTATGTAAAAATAGGGAGAAATAAAAATAAGGCCTTCAGAGGGGACATGAGAGTCAGATAGTTATTTTGATGGATTTATCATTTATTTTATCCTTCCATTGGGATACTCAGTTTCTTTGGAGGATTTTTATATACAAATGTCATTTTGGCTATTCTTTAAGAATCATAAAATTGATACATCTGAATATCCACCTTTTTACTTTTTGAAGAAGCTGAGCAAATACTGTAATATTTGACCTTGATAAATATTGTTGCTTTCCTCCCAAGTGAAGAATCGCAGTGGTGAGGTGGCAGGGAGAGGGTATTATTCTTCCCAGTCCCCAGGACAAGCCCAGGCTTTCCCATCCTTCATCAACACATTAGATCTACACAGCCATCTTCCTCCTCCATCAAGAACCCACTGAAGGTACAAATGGGATAATTAAGAGACTCACATAAGTTTTTTAAAAAAGCAGCCATAGAAGTGAGGTTAGATACCTGGGATGTTGGCTTCTCTCTCTGGTTTTTAGAAGTAGAGGTGGTTGGGAGTGTTTGACAGAGTAGCCATTCTGTTGAAAATTGGGAACAAAGAGACATGTTCTCAGCTGGAATGTGTTTATTCTGGTTAAACTTCTATCACAAAAGCTTTATCAGGTCAAAATAATTTTTTTCTAGTCAAAACGAGAATCAGATGTTTTTGATTCAGATGAAACAGTGACTCAGATACTATGTAGGCTCTGGCACTCTAAGGGGTGGGTGCATAGAGAGGTTGACAACAACAATTTGAGGGTGCCCATCCAGCCAATTCCTTATCCACCGACTGGTCCATCCATCAAACCCATGTCTCTTTAATCTAGAGACAAGGATGTCATGCAGGACATGTCAAATGCTTTGCACAAGTCCAGGTAGATGATGTCAGTTGCTCTTCCCTTATCCACCAATGTTGTAACCCTGTCGTAGAAGGCCACCAGATTTGTCAAGCATGATTTGCTCTTTGTGAAGCCATGTCGGCTGTCACTAATCACCTCCTTATTTTCCATGTGCCTTAGCAGAGTTTCCAGGAGGATCTGCTCCATGATCTTTCTGGTGAGAAGATCCGGTGAGGTGAGATTGATTGGCCTGTAGTTCCCTTAGTCTTCCTTCTTTCCCTTTTCAAAAATGGAGGTTATGTTTTTCCTTTTCCAGTTGGTGGGAACTTCACCAGACTGCCACAACTCCTCAAATATGATGTATAGTGGCTTAACCACTTCATCCACCAGTTCCCTCAGGACTTGTGGATGCATCTCATCAGGACTTGTAAGCCTTCAAGTTCCTTAGTTTCCAGTCTTGAATCTGATCTCCTACAGTGGGCCATTCTTCATTCTTCCAGTTACTGTCTTTGCCTTCTGCGACTTGGGCAGTGTGGCTGGAGCAATTGCCAGTGAAGACTGAGGCAAAAAATTTGTTGAGTACCTCAGCCTTCTTCATGATCTGGGTAACCAGGTCTTTGTTTCCTTCTGGAGAGAGCCCACATTTTCCCTAGTCTTCCTTTTATCACCAATGTTCTTATAGAAGCTTTTCTTTTTGCCCTTGAGGTCCCTGGCCAGAATGAATTCTGTCAGGGCTTTGGCCTTCCTAACCTGATCTCTGGTTGCTCGGACAGTTTCTCTGTATTCCTCCCAGGCTACTTGTCCTTGCTTCCACCTTCTGTAGGCTTCCTTTTTGTCTTTGAGCTTGTTTGGGAGCTCCTTGTTCATCCATGCAGGCCTGTTTTTGTTGGGACTCATCTCTCTTAAGCATGGAGGAGGTGATCCTTGAGTATTAACCAGCTTTCTTGGGCCCTTCTTCCTTCCTGGGCTTTATGCTATGGTACTTTACCAAGCAGATCCACGAAGAGGCTAAAGTCTGCTCTCCTGTAGTCCAGGGCAGTGAGCTTGCTGTGCACCCTTCTCACTGCCCTAAGGATCTTGCACTCTTTCATGGTCACTGCAACCAGGGCTTCCCTTGACCTTCACATTCTTCACCAGCCCCTCCTTGTTTGTGAGAACCAGCTCCATCATAGCACCTCTCCTTGTTGTCTCCTCCATCACTCAGAGAAGGAAGCTATCATCAATGCATTCCAGGATCCTCCTGGATTTCTTAACTACTGCTGTGTTGCCCCTCCAACAGATATCGGGTGGTTGAAGTCCCCCATGAGGACCAGGGCTTGTGAACATGAGACTGCTCCTATATGTCTATAGATGGTCTCATCTGCTTTGTCTGCAGCAGACCCCCACTATAATGTCACCTGTCCTTGCCCTCCCTTTAATCCTGACCCATAAACTCTTGGTTGGCTCCTCATCCATCCCCAGGCAGAGCTCCATGCACTCCAGCTGGTCACTGGGCAACCTCCCTTCCTTGTCTGCCCTACCTGTCCTTCCTAAAGAGCCTGTATCCTTCCATTTCAACACTCTATTCTTAGGAGACATCCCACCACATCTCCATGATGCCAATAAGATCATAGCCCTGCAGTCGTGCACACATCTCTAGCTCCTCTAGTTTATTCCCCGTGCTACGTGTATTTGCATAAAGGCATTTCAGTTGGGTCCCTGATGAAGCTGACTTACTGCCTAGAATTCCTTTGTGCTGCTCTTCAGGTGCTCTCCTGCTGATCTGTGATCCCTCTCCAGGCTCTGGGCATCTATTGCCGGCACTGGCATCAAACTGGTGAGAGTGAGATGGATTGAGGTTCCCCTCAATACATACTGTATAGGTACAGTATGGGGACACGTAGTCTGCAGAATCTGTTTGCAATGAAGTAAACGGGAATTTTGCTTCAGTACAGTTGAGTATTGATTCACTGGATGGCAAAATCATCAGATCAAATGTCCCTGCTCCCCATAAATTATCCAAAGCTGAGAAAAAAGTGACCTCACTGGTAATTATGGGAAATTTGCATTATATTTTCTTAAAATTGGGTTCCCTTGGGATAGACTTTGAGGAAGACTACATGTGAGCTGCCCTTTGAGTAAAGAGGGTGAGATTTTTCTGTGATGCTCAGCAAGCAAATAAGAAAAAACACAGAAAGAGAGCCCAATAAAAATGTTTATAATTAGTGTGCTTAACAGGCTTAGAAGACTGGCTTCCTCAGGAAAAAAAAGCTTTTTCTTTTCCTTCCCTTCCTTGTTAATTACATGCAGAGCATTTCCTCTTTCCTTCTTCCTCCTATATTCTGAAAGTAATCAGGAAGACAAATTTGAAAATAGGAAGACTTTATGGGCAGGCTAATCCTAGAAGGAGATTAAATGATTGAAATTTGGAGGGGGGGACACTATATAAGCCATCAAGCATGCCTCATTTCTCTCAATAAGGCAGAGCCAAAAAAGAACTGTGCTAGGCTCAGATCTTGCATTAAGTGATATTTTAGAAATGTACTTTAAAAAAAAAATGAATATTTCCCATTTTATAGCTGCTGATCTGACTGCTGCAGAGAATTGGAATACTTTCTGCCAACACTCACTGCCTAGTTTGGTTTGGGCGAGTCACACCTATAACAAGTGTTCTGGGGCTTGTATGTAACCTGCTGGCTCTTGTTAAACTGCATCAGTCTTTGATGTATGTGAAACAATATTGCCAGTCCCCCTTACCACACAAATCATAAGGCTGACTAATAAAAATACAAAGATTGTGTATATAATAATGAGCTCCCAAAGGGTGGAAAGAAGGCTCTTTCACACTGAGCTGCACACAGGCACGTATTAAGGCAGTTTGATTTGATCACTGGAAAATTGCGTCCTGTAATTACTAAGCAAACACGAGGTGGAATGACAGGGAAATGCAATGAAATGGGGCTTTGAGGTGGAAGATGAATTTTCAGAGAGTGCATTTGGGAAGGAACACATATGAATCCTGTGCAACTGCCATGAAATACAAGGGACCCATTGATTTAAAAATGAATTGTATGCTCACTTAGTGCTGCAGGACCTGCATGGGGCAGTATAGACCAAGAATTATTGTGAAAGAACTGGATTTTGGACATCTGGGTTCTCGTATAGTAGGCACCACTTTTGGAAAACATCACCTTTTCTGAATGACTCCATTTTGACATCCAAAATCATTATTTAAAAAAAAAATATATATATTGCTTCAATTTTAATAATACATTTGCTGGATATTAACAACACTGTCTCCCTTTATTGGATGTTATGACAATATATGAACTAAATCGATTCAAAATCTTTCAGCATATTCACAAAGAACAACACTTAATTTCCTACATAATGATATCAATTGTTAGATGTTAATTTTCAATGGTTTTATTCATTAGCATTTGCAAATGAAGAAATGCAGAAATTTGCAATGTGGAGAGCTGCTTGCCCCACATCACTCCACATGCTAGGTGTCAAACTCTGCTAGAACTTGGTTTCCCTGGGTCCCAGACCAGGAAACTTGCATCTACGATGTACTATCCAAGCGCAACACACATCTTTCCCTTAGGAAGCTACCCAAATCTGGATTATTCTGCAGACTTCCTTGGTGATGCTTTAAAGATTCCAGCCGACCTTGTAGATTGTGTGTACTGTGAATAAGAAATGGAAGGATGTATTCTAGTACCAGTAAATCTTATATGTTTCCTGCCTTCCCTGACAGCTATACCGTAAGATGTAAGGACAGCATGGCAAAGTTGATGCTTTCAGCCTTGTTTCATTTCCTGCATTTGAATGCTTTAATATGGCAATAAATGTAGTTGGGCAGTATCGTTAAGAAGAGTTTAATGCAAGGCCAGTGTATCAGCAACACGCGTACTGATGATAAAAGAGGGTGAGCGCTGATCACCTTATCCATTCAAATCCCACTCTGAAGGCCAAATCTATCTGCTTGCAAGTAGGTTCTTGAAGTTACCATTAACATGGAGAATGGTGTTTTTCTAGCAGTGCTGCTGAACTTGGTGTAAGTGTTACTAATGGAGTAGTATCCTGACTCAGCTTCTCCACAGTCCTCTTTAATATACAGTAATTGCTTATGTTCAGAGCAGTGAAGTGGTAGCCTAGCACATGCTGCAAAGCCTCAAGAAGTGACAGAGTTGCAGTAAAGCTTCTTGGGAAGAGAAACAAACAATTAATTTCCAGCAAACAATAAAAATAAAAGAAAAATTAAAGATCCTAATAACGATGATGTGGACTGGTGGTGTCTTTATTAGTCTCCTTTGTGTTCTCACTTGAAACATTTATCATCTCTGAACTAGCTGATTATTCTTTTTTAATTACTTCATATGGAATAATTAAATAAAATGAAGACAATAATCTTTTATAGATGGTTATGAAGAGGAACAGTTTTTCTCAGGGAACTGAATATAGATTTCTTTCCCCTCCCCTTTACCTCCCAAGACTGTAGCAATCTAATGCATTCAGTGCTACAGCAAAAAGAGAGATCCTGAATTCTCTGAATTATTTATTTTTAATAGTTAACCATCATTTAAAAGCCTCACCTGGATGACCTATGATTGAAGATCAAGCCTCATTGAGCACAGTATTTTTTTCTGATGACACGTTTCCAGACAATTTCCCACGTGTTATATGAGAAGCTGAAAACGCTGCAAACTGCTTGGATGTAAAAGGGCCATACTGCCCTGCTGAGATTTCCCAGGCACCCAGAGCTGTTGATCTGTCTTTCTCTGCATAAGGCTGTTTGCCACACCGTGTTGAGGGCATAGGACAAGAACACAGCAAGACTGCTTTGAGGTTACCCTTGATGAGATGGCACCTGTCATTGCAGCAGCACTTTATAGCTTCTTGCCTTCTCAGCTCAGACCCCAAATCTGCATGAGGATACAGGTCAGAGAGAGAGAAGCCAAGACATTTGGATGAAAATGTTCAAAAGCTGAGTATGAAGCAGCAGAAGAATGAAACTGGCTGCCAACTTGGCTTTCCCTCACCAATGTGAGGTGAAGACCACTTTTGGTTGTATCTTCTTGCTTTGCCCCAGCTAAGTTCCCTTGTGCTGGCAGAGAGATCTGTCTGGTTAGGAAGAAATAGACAGATGTGATCTATGAGTAGATGAGGTACACCTACATTCATGCTTCATATCATTAGAGAAAAAATCTATGGAATAATGTGCAAACAAGTTGAGTCTTTAAAATAATGACAGGTAATCTAGTCCACATTGTAAGGTGAAGCTTGTGGCAATACGTAGGGCAGAGAGAAGGAAGTGTATGAGAGAACAGTAAAGATGGAACTCACCCCTCTACCTTGCACATATTTGATCATGTTTCTACCTATAGTCAATGAAGAAAAATTAGCATTTCAGGAGAGGGGGGACGCATTTCACCACCTAACATAGGGCATGTGAATCATCCTCCTGTGCTCGTGAGCTGCTACAGCTTAGCCCACATCTTACAAACGTCCTTGCACGAGGTGATGGTGAGGTTGTCAGTGGGCAGATGGGTTGGGAATGGTAACCTATATTTCATTCTATGCAGATCTGAACAACCACCGATATTTTTGCCTATTTGTTCCTGCTGAGTTGCCAGAGAGGAGCAGACTAGCTGGCTCTCCTGCTGACTACAGTGGACCAAATTCTTTTAAAACAAACTCTTCAGGTGCCCTGTTGAGGGGAATATAACTGCTTCCCTAGAATATACTTGTTCTAGCAGGCAATGGGAAGGGCCTGCAATGAGCTGTGGCTTTTCTCAACATTTTAGCAGCCTTTTCTCCTGTGTAATCACAATTCCAAATGCAATCTTGATATTAACTGAACATACAAATGTAAGTTATAAATGGGATTTTTTTTGAGAGGAAAGATGATCCTCTGGGTAAGGTGCTTTAGACTTAGTGGTATTCCTAAGAGTAAGAGAGTTTCTGAATCTGGAAAAACAATCACTATTAATAACACAGTTCTTATAATACTTTCCTTTTCAAGATTTGTTTACCCATCACCATTGTTTGATCATAAATACACCCATTTTACAGCTTAATGAAAAGAACTCTTTTATGGCTTCAACTGAACAGATCTGGGGAATGTGGAGGCTTTTTTTGAGGGGCCTGTGCTATTGAATGTCTAATCTGGGCTGTGTCAACCTGCACATCTGAACACACAGACACTCAAGATCAGACTCAATGTTGTTGTTGTTTCTTAAATTAGTTCACAGCCACACGGAAACATTTAACCTACCAATGTTTCCCTCTAGCCACCTACCCTAATTCCAGGACAACACTGTTGCCCTGTGGTCTGAGCCCTGGCTCATTCTCAGGCCAGCTGAACAGCAAACTCTCTTAGAAAATTTGGTTCTCACAGGGCTTCCAGCGTCATAACCTACTGCAGGAAAAGACCATCATTTTGACTGTGCCTTACAGATGTCAAATCCTTCATGGGACTCAGTTTAAACTTTAGGCTCAGTGTCAAAAAAAATACAAAAAACTGGCTGTAATTACCTCCTGGAGTTAGCCTGCAATAAATTAAAACAAAATAAAAAAAAATCCACCCCACATTTTAAAGGAATTTTGACTTTCTGCCTAGATATATATTTTTTCACTCCTTGCTTGGAAACTTAAAGAAGGGAACAATTAATGAAAACCAATTGCCAGAAAAGACATGGTTTTCAGATCATGTTTTTTTCATGTCTTAAAGTAGCCCACAGTTTCTTAACATAGTTTTAATTCATAAGAAAATCCCAAGACAGATTAGAAATGTAGATCAGATGAGGAAAGATATAAAATTATTTTTATTTTGACTTCATATTATTGACTACCTTCCTGCATGCCTCTTTTTTTTTTTTTTTTTTTCCTTGTTGGGCACCATAATAGTTTAGTATTTTTATAATATGCATTATTGTAATTAAAGAGGTGTATATTTTTATGGGCAAAATACTCTTCTTGCAGTCATTGCCAGAGACTGTTAGTAAAATGTAAATTAAATGCTGGCTTCTGGAATGGTAAAACTTTTTGGTTCCCCCCCCCCCCCCCCCCCAGCATACTATAACTTTACTTTTGTACCTTTTTTCTTCTCAGGTGCAACAGGAAACAAAAGGTCTGTGATGCCTCAAGGATAGCAGATTGTGTGGGATTTGGGACCTTATCAGAAGTCAAAAATATGAGCCCATATGTCTTGCCTAAATTTTCAAACTGGAAAATGTTTGTTTGAAGAAAATATCACTATATTTAGATATTTATCCAACACAGAGCCTGAACTTCCAGGCCATAAGTAGGTAGGGCTCTCAATTCCCTCCTGAGACTGGAGATTTGTCCACTGATGGAGATTTGACTGTGCAATATCTGTGGCAGTACCATTTCTTAAATTGCCTGTTTTCAAAGGCAATCTTACTTATTTTGTCCCCATTTCATGGTTCTCCATCCTGTTTTTCCATCCTGGGTATGCCGGAGTTGAGTGGACTCTGTTGCTCTAACATTTACCACGGGAGCAATAGCTAACTGCCTTTGGTGTCCATCTTGGTAAGCAAACCTGGAGCTCTGCCTTCTGCAAATAGACCATGTTACCCTTCGGAAAGGATCTTCCCCTGTAGGATGGATTTTATCCTTTCTCTGATGCCTGATTGGCTATACCTACATGGGTTTGGATCCTTCTTGACTTCCTGGTTTCCTGGACTTTGGCTTGATCCTGGACCATAAGACTTGTCCAGTTAAGTTTGATCCAATCTTTGGTCTTTCTGGGTTTTCCTGCCTGGTTTTAAGTACAGTACCTAATTTATCAGGTGTCTCAGTCTAAACTGAGACTAGGTTCTGTGAAACTACTCTGCATTTGTGTTACGTTTGTATATACCAACACACCAACCCCAAAGTAGTTTGCATGACCTTTCCTTTCAATTAAAAATAAGAGCCTAACTTTAAGGCAGAGTATCTGTGTCAGATCAATCAGTCCCTGCTATGGGATTACTACTTGACACTCAAGACAGCAACTTTTCAGAGTAAATAGTGAATTAATTATTCTGTCTTTATCCCTAGAAAAAGAAAGTGCTAGTCTCTTAACTCAAAGACCTTGGATCCCCTACTACAAACATTTGTGTTTCTCAAGTTCAACCTATATAAGAAACATGAAACAGTGTGTAAAATACATCAAATTTTGCCTTTTTTTTTCATTTGTCAGTGTGAAAAAGTAACTCTGCATGTGAGAACTAATTGTTGCCAGAAACTCACTTTATGGAAGTGATCAAAATGAGTAATTCTATGAGTCTAATGGATTTGCTTCAAGAGGGAAGCAAAATGAGCCAAGAAAGAAGCATGTAGGGAGTTTTCCAAAGATTTAAGGTCAAATAAGACACCATCTTTCAGAAGTCTAATGAATGACAAGCAGGAAATCAAGACTTTCAGACACAGGAAAAAGTCACACTTTTACTGTAAGTGAGGATGTTTAAAAGAGAGTATCGTGATGGAAGTGAACCAATATTTTTTAATGCATATAACAGAGTCATTTTGTTACCCCAACACAGAAAATCCTGTGTAAAGTCAGCATAATTATTGGTGAAATGGAGATGATAATTGTGAAATGTTTTCACATCTTTTCCCACATTAAACATATTTTTAAAATGATCTTTAAATGCTTTATAAATGGTGAATCAAATGGAGACATATTTTACAGTGTTGGTTTGGGAGGGTGATTGCAAAGCCAGGTATATTTAATCACACCATCCTGTAGACTTCTGCTCCCCATTCATTATGCTGACAACCCCAGCCCAACTCAGTGGTTTGTCTCCCATAGACAATTAGCTTGCTCACAAAACGATATGTAGTGTATCTGCCTCTCCTGTCATCCTAAAGCATTACCTGAGATGAGAAGAGAGTTCCAGTTTTGTGTCACTGAAAAAGGGTAACAGAGGAAGGAGGGGAGCAAAGAGGTAAACCTTTTTTCCATTGCTGGACAATTGGTCATGAGATTTAAGTGAACAGTAGTGCATTTGCCCACCTGATGCTTGTCCACTGTGTGAGTTGATCTTGTGACTTCCACCTTTTTCATCCATGTTCCCTGTTCAGGTTGATTGTTGTTCAGGACAGATAGTATCTAACCATGTACATGGTCAGTACCTAATACAGCATGCAATCAGCCTTGACAGGGACATCCAGGTGGTAGTGCAGCCAATACTTTTTTGGACCAGAGTGTAATCAGCCAGCTGTGCTACAGAAGCAAACCAACATAGTGGCTTTCCAAAATTCAGTGTTTTGTGATGTTCTCACAACAGGTGACTTGCTGGTTTCAGGTAGTCAGCTATGACCACCTGAGGAGAAAGGATTCTAAATAAACTCCATCACTAAGAAAGGAAAGTGGTGTCTGGGTCAGAAGGAGATGGAATTAGAAATGGTACTGTGTTTCTGAGATAATAAACATGGTGAATCAGAAAATGGAAAGCCATTAAGAAACAAAAAGTCTTTGAGACTTTGAGCATGTTTGGGGCAAAGAAATAGTCTCTGAATACAACCCAGTTGTCCAGTCAGTGAAAGGTATACTGGGCAGTTTGTTCACCATCTTCTGCTATGAAGCATACAGAACTTTTCCTGACCCTCTCTTCCTCAAATTTTATGTCTCTTATAACCCCACTAAATCCAATGAACTTATATCATAGTAAAAATAGATCTGTAGTAAATTCTACGCAGTCTAATAACTCTGTCACTAAGCTTGCAAACCCTTTATTTATGGATTTCGCTTTCTTGACCAATGTAGATGTGTGGCTTAACTAACCTTAAAGCGTCGCAAAAATCTCACTATCAGACATTTGGCCGTTCCTACAATCTAGTACTAAATGTTTGTGACAAAAGACAGGCAATTCAAATAAAAATAATTGTAACACATAAGAATGCGTGTTAAAAAAAAAAAAATCTCACCAAGATATGCAGTAAAAGGCAAAGGAGAACCACAGTCACAGCTTTTATATCTGCAATGATCACCTGTCCTTTTTACTCCTTTTCCCCACAGGGACAAGGATGTCTTTTGAATCTGCAGAATCCAAACATGTGACAAGAAATTCCAACCAACCAACATGGAAAGAGAGATATGTTTCTTTCTATTTCTAAAAATCGTATAACATTCAGGGGTTTTATGGGTATGAATTTAGAGGAGACAGGTCAAAAGGTCCAAACTTCCTCTTCCTGCACTCTCTTACGTGACCTCCACCCTTCTACATTGTCAGATGTGGCTGTGCATTACTTTGCAGCATTTTCTAGCCAGGTCATGAGCATCACAGAGGTATCTGCTTCTGTGTTGTCTCCAGTTTTTAAAGGTTATATGTCTAGAAATAGCATTTTCTCACTTTCCTTTACTGGATCACCTTCAAGAGTCACTTGAACATGTTCTACCAAATGAATTATTCACCTTTGAAGCTGTGGTTGTTAATGGTGCTTTAGTCTTAAGATCTCTGCTCCTCACACACAGCAGTTTTGTGTCTTGATGGCTGAAATACCTTTTGTCTAGCCCAACTTAATAGAATCAGCTCAGAAATATTATGGAGAAATTAATGGTTTGGGGTACATAGAAAGGAAGACTAAGTGACCAAATAATCCTGTTTGGTCTACAAAATTAACAGAACAAAACAGATAACTTCCTTTCTATCAGTTAAAAAAGTTCTGTCTATTCACCTGTGAAAATCTGTTCTTGCCTGACACAGCAATTCTTTTTCTGCATGTCTTGAATTTTGCTGGCACTAATCAAGCTTTTATGGTGAACTATTTGAACGCAAATGAAGTTTAAAGATACTGTAATGTCTCATTTCAGGATGGATCTTTATGATTAGAAGAATAAATTATCCCAAGCTTTCCCACATGCTGCAAGTTTATCATGCCTGTTTAACATGTCTGAAGAGATTTTACATCTTCTTTTCTCATCTCAAGGAGAAACAATTACAATATGCTCATGTTCCTGCCATCCAATTACTTCTGCTTTGCTTTGTCTCCATTATTTGCTGATAACATGGGCTGCAGAAGATCTAGATGAAAAATGGGTGGTTGATTTTTCACCAGGCATTTAGGATTTTGGTGGCAATGACCAGAGTTTTCCTGAACTAACACAGAGCTAACCGAACCCTAAGCAGGAGGCTCACTGGGGACAAGGAAGCAGAATGTGAAACAGCTTATGAAATCACTGATTCATTCAGACCCACAGTGTTGGAGGCTACGTCTGATAGAGGAGAAGAAATTAGACCATCCTCTTCACCCCTTAATCTTTGGGAGTGTTTCATTGGTTTTGGTAGATATCACTCTACTGGAGAAGCGCAATAGTGAGACAAAAGTAGACTTTGTAGGGGTTGTTTCTCTCACATACTCATGTCCTCACAGCCTCACTGATGAGCACGTGCATCTTTTGGAAATCCATCCAGAGTCGCAGAGGAGCACTATGGAGCTAGATTCATTTGATCATGTGCCTTCTTAACTCAGGAAAGGGAGCTCCTGGTCTCCACATGGATCACCACTGCACAACCACCTGCCCTATTAGGCTGGGGAAACTGAATATGTGAGGCATGGTTCAATGTACCACCTATGTACTAGGAGAACCTAACCATCAGTCCTGCCTTGGACAGGGCTACTAAAGACAGCATGTATGCAGTTATAAGCACAGGATTTTGATCTTGTCCTGAAAAAGTTAAATTTTCTTACCTGGTTTCAGATCTATCCTCAAGTCTAATGCTCCACAGCAATGAATTCCACAGGCAGACTGCACTGTAGGGTATTTCCTTTATTTGTTTTAAATTTACCTACCATTTATTTTAACACATGAGCCCCAGTTCTCATATTACTGTGGAGTGTAAAGAGAAGGAAAGATCAGCTTTTCTTATACCATTCATCATCTTAAATAGGCCAATTAAGCCCATGTAATTATCCTTCTTTCCAAGTTAAATAATCCAAGTCTTTGCAACTTCTCATATGGAAAGTCCATCATGCCTCTAAACCATTGAAAATTATATGGTGCTAATATAAAACATGGCCATTTGTAACATGTGTCTATGCCTATTTCTACTGACACCACGACTGTCAGCTAATTAAACATACATAACACAGAAAACACAACTCCAGAATTTTGTTCCCACATCCACTAACGAAGGGGCAGTGAGTTCTAGGATGTAACGGCAATTTGTATGTGCTGAAGATGTTCTGGCACATTCCAGAGGGCTACGAGCCACGGAAACTTACAAAATAGTTGAATATGGTTTACTCCCTGACCTCTAGAGACAGGGGGCTCTTTGCCTATGTCCACACTATCCTGTACCCACGCCAGTGTTTCCCATCACACTGATTCAGGCTTAGATAGAGGAAACTTCAGTTATTACTGAGGTCCAAATAATGTCTAGAGTCCCCAGCTGAGATCAAGGCTCCATTGTGCTCGTGATGGCATAAACATGTACTTACAGACAGTCCCTGCCCTAAAGGGCTTATAGTCTAAATAGAAGAGACAGATAAAGGGTGGGAGAGAAAATAAATGTGGAGTGACTTGCGCAGCTGCTGGGACAGCTGCTCTCGGGGGGAGCCGGGAACAGGACCCAGTTTGGAGGGGCTTGGGTCAGTGCATTAGCTACTGGGCTGGCCTGCTTCACATTTTCTTGTGGAAAATTACATTTTACCCTGAAAGCACCTGGGCAGAGAGAGCTTAGGGGACAGAGAAGTTAAAATATAAACAGTTACTTGGCAGCTCGACACCCTTGTGTTGTGTCTGCTGCTGTTGTGGATAGAGCCAACACAATCGTTTGAGAGAAGACCTGATGTGGGAAAGGGCACACTGAAAACAAAAGTGATGTCTCCTGCTGTCGCAGGTCATTGATTTATGTTAAACACTCAGAATTCAGGTCACACAAAAGCTTTGGCAAACTTCCGAGAAAATGAGCACTAGTAACTCGTTTAGCACCAAAATTAAAAGAGGTCTTTTATCCAAAATCTTAGGAACATTTAAATTTGGAATCAGATTTTAGTGTGTTTTTGCACTCTGGTGTGGGGACCTCTCTGGTCCTGTGTGTTGTATTGGCTATCACAGCATCTCACAGTTCACATTTAGTGTTGAA
Source organism: Strix aluco (assembly GCF_031877795.1). NCBI lineage: Eukaryota > Metazoa > Chordata > Aves > Strigiformes > Strigidae > Strix > Strix aluco. The sequence goes on along the minus strand of NC_133971.1, from coordinate 91,850,396 downwards.
CAATAAATGAAAGGAAATAGATGGAAGCCTGTAAGTGAGGAGTTTTCACTGCCAGGGACATACATAACTTCACCCCCTTTAGTCTTTCCTTGGCAAACTAATGACTCTGTTAAGTGCTGATGAAAGCTGCCTGGGAGTCCATGGCCTTGCCCACATTGAATATCCAGGTAGTGATCCACTTTCACCAGTTGGAGATGTGTCTCCCATGAAGTTTTATAGACAGTAGTAAAATCTTACTTTTCTTCAGGCTGCTAAATTTGATGTGATTTCCTACCTATGAATGCATTGGTCATCCTTATAAGCAGCATTTTACTTGCTTTGCCTACCGCAGAGTGCCAGTCCAGAATTTAAGACAGTCCAGCTCCCTGGCATCCCAGGGAGACCTCCTAACTTGGGGATCCCTGCTGGGCAGACAAGACCTGCCAGGGTGCTTCCTAGGGTTACCTGAAGCTCTTCAGTCACTCCTCATTTGAGGTATTTTTCCTGGCTGACTGAATTTCCGAGGGACAGAACAGTGCAAGAGTCGTAGGGTTTGCTGTGATCTCTGCAGAAGATTCCCTCTTCTGAGACTCTTTTTCCACCCTCTTGCTTGCAGCTACTTCAAGAGACAGACTTCTCCCTCCCATCCTCTTTGAGATGGAAATGACTGATCCAGCTCGTACTTGATTTTTTTCAATAGGTAGTATGCTTTTCTGCTTCTGTGCACTGCCTGGGTCTCTGCTTCATGCTCTCCATCCCAAGCACCTGCCAGCAAACCTGGTAGCCTCACAGATTTAGCGCTAGCCATTTCACTGCCAGTAGCACAGGAAGAGAACATCTACGCACAACAGCACTTGCAAGCAGGTACACGGCCCATTAAGACAGTATATTTACAATAACATGCACGTAAGATTTTACAACCCTTCATGCCTATAGGTAGACACTTATTAGATTTGGGACCCAGTTTTCCTCAGGACTGTGTTACAACCCTCCTGCCACAACCTTCAATTTTCTCTCAGTGTATTTCTCTCCTCTTTAAATCATAGCTAAAACATCTCTTACAAATCCTAGTTTCTCAGTCTGGGCAAAACCTCTATGTTATATAACTACCCCCAGTCAAAAGGGGTGAACACTTTATGGAGACATCCCTGACATATTCATGAGATTTTTGGGATGCTCTCAAATTATGTTAGCATATATATCTTCTTTAATCTCAAACTTGATGCAATGACCTGGGTGCACTAGGATTTACTGCTTCTAGACACTGCTGTACCCTCTACAGTCACAAGAGAGAAAAGGACACTTCTCAATGGTGACTCAGTCCATCATACCTCTCGTCCACACTCCAGAGGAGCCATATTCCCCACCCTGATTATATAGTAAGGAAACCAAGACTGATGTTCCTGACACAGAGGGCTTTGTTTAGTAGCTAAATTTGGGTGAAATGATGTCAGCCTTAGGGAGGATCCTACTAAGGTGGCTTTGTTACACTGCTGCTATACTACAGGGCTCTCTTCTAGCAGAGACAATGCGAAAGCCCTCAGAAGCCAGTATCCTGCCAACGTAGTTGTGAAAACCTCATTGAACAGCATAGCTGTGTCTACAGTAGGATTTTATTGGCAAAGATACATTGGCTGGGTACATCTGATTTTTTTCATGTTCTTAGCTAAAGCAGCTATGCCAGCAACATCTCATAGCATAGACTTCACGGCAAGTAGCCCATCATAAATGCACTCACAGAGGCACACAGAATGGTCATTAAAAAGATGTTCCCTGTTTCGCTGCTAACTTCTTCTGGCCACAGATATGTAGCAAAGTTAAAAATAAATAAATGAACCAATCTGCCAGCCACTTAATGCGAGTCAACAGCTGTCTCTTTGTGCTAGTAGGAACTCCAATCAGAGGTCATGATGTAAATTAATTTTAACAGCACCCAGTGTTCTCCCTGATGAATATGATTCTTTTGGGTCAATCCTAGGTCACATAAGAGTGAAGAGAAAGCGCTTTCACTAACTTCTTTTCTTGGGACCAATTCACTCCAGAGATATTCCTTGCCAGAATTATGTGACTGCTTCACAGAACAAGATATTTTCCCTAGGTTAATCATTTAAAGATTTAATTCTCAGCTTATAAAAATAGTTCACACCGTAACAGAGAGTATTTTCAGGGTTTATCCTCTTCCTCTTTTTAAACTGATTTTCAATTCACTGTTACTCAATGTCGCTTCTGCTATTCATGGAGCACAGCCAAGTGAAACCGGGACCTGCTATGCTGCTGATTTACACTATAGAACCATTATTATCTGAGTTCTGCATTGGCATTCCAGGCATTCCAGCGTGCAGCTAGTCTCCTGTGTATTTATCCATCCAAAATAATGACAGGGCCAGAGAAAGACAGCCCTGTGGAGTGAAGAGGTCCTTCACTAAGCTGTGGAATAGGAATGGCAGACTCAGTGTGCACCATTCCCTCCCCACACCTCCTGCACCCTCCTTGGGCCTAATATGAAGGCTGGTTGCACCTTGTTGAGTTAAAGTACAAAGCAGAGCACTCACAAGGCCCAGTTAGTTTTTGATGAGATGTGCGACAATGGTGCCATTTCTGCTCTCACTGTCGGTGGTCTTTCATCATTCTCAGGCTAAAGAGTTCCCTGGCACAACTATGCTCATCAGATGGCCCTATTTCTTAAATCACTAAGGCAAATACACAAAAAAATCCTCAACCTCCAAACAATTTAGGACCCTAGGACTACTTTTCAGGAGTGACCTGGCCATGTAATTCACAGCTCCAGGTTACCGTTAGGGTAGATCTGAGGTCTCTAAACGGTGCAACCATTTGGCCCAGTGCCCAGAGCACACTGCTCACTCTTCTTTCAGTCCTCTCCCTCCCATTCCTTTATAAGAAGGAAGCATCATGATAGATCATTAATGTTATGAAAAATGTGCTTTTGGAGACAAGCCGGTGTAGCGGGGAAGCAATTAAAATGTTCCATTGTGCTGAGCACTGTGCAAACACTGAAACAATGGTCCCTGGCGTGGGGATCTCACCACTGAGACACTGCAGACAATAGCAGCCATTCACACCACCTATTATAGACTCTTTGGTGTATCCACTTTAGGTGTGAGTCATAGCCTAATTTTTCTGTATAGGCCAAGAAATAGATGCTTCCAGGGAGTGACTCAGAGCACCTAAGTTAGATGGCAAAAAGTCATATGGTATTAATATCCCTGGTCAGTACACGGAGCAGGGTGAGGGAGAATAACCACCTTTTGCCTAATGGACTGCTCTCCCTAAGCTTACTTCATTGCCAACAAGAAGTGAAAGACTTCACGAGGCAATTCACAGCGTCCAAGTTGAGCTCTCCCTCCTCCTGATGGAAACCATTTCTCTTTACTGACAACAGAAGGGGGAGTCTAGGGATAGTAAGTTCATTAGGCTAAAATAACCTCTCGTAACACCCTTGTAGCTAGCAGGAAAAGCAACACGCAGCTGCCTAACTTTGTCAGGTTGCCCACTAAATTTATTAATGGATATAAATTGGTCAAAAAATTGGGGGAAAGGAGAGAGAATCCATTTACAGGAAAACTAACATCATTCCATGTCTCAGCCAAACACACTCAAGAACAATAATGAAAAACACACAACATTTCAATAAATTCGACATCTCTTCTCAGGCACCTCTGTGATTTATATTTAATGCAGGATGCTGTGAAGCCCCAGCCACCATGGTGCTGGGCTGTTTAAGCATGAAGCTGGTCTGTGCCTTCTGTCTGGCTGCAGGGCAGGTGCCCATGCGAAGGACTTCTCAAACTGTGTGCTGAGTCCCTGCTCTCCCAGGTCACACACCTTCAAGGAAGGCAGTACCTCTTGCCTACCACAGTTAGAAGAAGCCACCAGAGCTTGGGGCTGCAGCAACCACCTCCCAACACTCAAGGCCAGCTTGCACATCACAACTGAGTATTCTTCTACACCCTCCACAACGCTGGTCTAGCAGCATCTACTTATTTCCTATCAGCTTTAGACAACTGATGCAAAGCACTCAGAGGCCCCCAGATTAAATGTGCTAATGGAAGAGCAAAGTGTTATAAAAGCACACGGTGCAACTGCCGCCACATGCTTCCCCTCCCTCTCCCCGGCGAGCTGCCTTGCATGGATGCTGCTCCACCATGACCTTCTACGGTGGTGCTGTGGCAGCCTATTTCTTCACAGGGGCATTTGGGCTGACAATGTGAAGCTCCTTTTCCCACATAATTGAAAGGAATTTCTGATTATGCACAGGGATGTCAGCAGTGCGAGGAGCTTGGACGCCTTCCAGCCGCAGCCGGATCCAATGACAGTGCTGCGATTTCTCCTTTTTTGGCACTCTACTTGTGAACTTTCTGCTCCCTTCTGGGAGTGATTTCTCAAGATAATACGCTGCTGCTCCAGCTTCTCTCTGACGGCCTAGATTTATAGCTTCTGCAAGGCGTTAGAGGGGAAGGGGTGTGGGAGAAGCAGGGAGGATGAAAGCAGAGAGGGAAATTATTTTTTGGTTGGGGTTTTATTATTTTGGTCCCACTCTGCTACAGTGACTGTCTCCAGGCTTTGCACAAAAATAGTCTGTCATTTCCATCTCTGTAATGTTCTTTACTGCCTGCAGTGAAAGGTTGAAAGTACACACGTGTTTTTCTGGCCTCTCTTTAGTCCATTCCCCGTGAATATGTGGCACGAAGTGAGCACTACATTTATCTCTGACCTTTTCACCATCTCTTGCATCTGTTAACTGAAAAGAGTGGAAGATGTCCCCAGCCTCCTCTCCCACAGAGCAGATGATCCTGGTGACTTGATTTACTTTGTCTCTATCAGTCCCAACTTGCCTCAAATCTTTCCAAATGTCTAATTTATCTAAAGCATTCATTGCTCTAGCTACACTGGGGAAAAACAAAACAACCGCCCCAAAAACCCCAGCCACTGATTTTCAGGGAGAAATACTTAAAAATTCCAGATGCTGTGCTCAGAAATTTAGTAACACCATAATTAACTAGGACAAAAATTTCTCTCTCTGGATGTGCTAAACAGCTGAATATCTTCTTTCCCCAGTGACTTCAGACTACTGAAGCTGTTTCTGTAACATCCGAACTGTATTATGCAAATGTTTCAACCCTCTCTCATAGCACCTTCAGGAAGGTGGGACATTGCTGCCACCCCCATTTTACAGGTGGGGAATGGGCAACTGAGGCACAGAAGTTACCTAAGAGAGGCCAGGTGAATTATCTTTTGAATATATTTATTCCTCCCTACTGCTTATAAAGGTAGGTCATCGATGTTTTATAAGATTACATACATAATCCTGTATGCCTGCAGTCAGCTGAGATGAATACCACTCTTTGAAAATCAGCAAGGTCACCCAGGAAGTGTAGAGCAAAGCCTTTAAATGAGCCTTTATATTTTACCAATGACCTGGTGAATAATATGTGCACCCCTTTATGAGATGTTAGTTGCTGAAATGTTCAAATGGGATTGCTGGGAAAGGCAGAGGGGTGCTGAGCAGCTCCTGGGGTTGATCTTGGACTGTGTTTCAGCCTTGGTGTCTCCCTGGTTGCCCTGGGTACCCCAAGGTAATTCTGTGTTTTTCACTGGCCTTAGCTACCGGGGCGGTTCAGTTCTTCAGCTTGCATCTAGAAAGGGAAATAGTGCTGACAAATCTGCCTGTGCTCAGCTGCACATTTCTCATCCTCTTGGATAGTCAAATTGCCAGTGCTGAGTGCTCATTTCTAGGGGTTGTGGCTCAAATCCTCTCTCTCCAAGGAGAACATGTCAGGAGACTGACTTGAAAAACTTGCAATTTATCTTGTTTCCCTTTATCTTTTGCTGGTTGCATCTGCAGGAGTCTCAAACTTCCCCTCATTATAAGCTTTTTAAAATTACTTCTGGAAATCTCAGGTAACCCGATTCCAGGTACTGAGGCCTAAGGACAAGTTTTTGCATATGGAGAGATGTAAAATCAAATGGTGACTGGGGGGGTCAGACATAGCATTTTCTTAGGAGGACTGCAGGAAAGCACCCTAAAGGTCAGAACTGGAAAATGTTTGCACAACTCTTTCCTGATGCTTTGAGTATTTCAGCACAAAACCACAGGCTGTGGCTGCAATGCTACACCCTAATTAAGCACCACTGAGAATCAGATCAGACTTGTATCCAAAGCAGAAATGAAGCTGACTACTTGGTGCTCCCCAAGCCTGGGTCCCTGGGCAGAGGCTGTGATTGAAATGACCTTATATACAGCCAGTCAAGGAGTCAAACTCCTCCTCAGCTCGGATCAGTCTGGGCTGATGGGAAGCCTTTCGCTTCCTCTCAGAAATCAGAGTGACAAAGATGTGCCAACTGGTTGAGGAAATTATATTTTATTCAACTTATCAGCATGTGAAAGATAACGGAAATGAGCTGCAGAATCAATTCACGATCTTTTCTGTGATGGCAATTGCAAAGGGGGAGAAGAAATACTGCAGCAGGGCAGGTCCGACGGACTGCTGGCAGGTCCAGTGCCATCACAGACCTCCTGTGTGGCCTTGCGAGGTTGGTCGGGGCTGTGTGCAGGAGGCACAGCAATCCCCACGCCTAACTCACAGAAAGCAGAGTGATTCAGACAATGCACCATCCACCGCAGGCAAACTGTCCAAGGAAAATAACAGCCACAATGCCTGGATTAGGCAAATCACTGAGTGTGCATGCCTCACGTTGAGTGTTGTGATGGCCTTGCCCTGCTGATGACATATGGATCAGGAGTCAGGCAGATGGGGAGAACAGCCACTCTCAGTTGCCCATTATTGTCTTGAACTGGAAAGCCACAGAAATCTGGATGCTTAAGGCAGGCACCTATAGCAGGAAGATTAATGTAGCTTTAAGCTCTGTGCTCTTCATTTCCTTATCGATAAAATGGGGTTAACAGCAGTGTCTGGTAGCAGAGGAGGGGTGTGGAGGTAGGTGGCAAAAGCCGTGGCATGCTCAGACCCCCTGGTCATGGAGATTGTGTACGGTCCTGTCCGGCTCTGCTACCCACCAGCCTTGTAAAGGGCAGGTTGTGTCCCTGGCTCTCCCATGAACACGAATTGCCCCTCTCACCTGGAGACTTTCTCTGTTGGTGCATGAATGAAGGCAAAAGAGAGCAAAACTGACCTGGCCATGAAGCCACATGACATTTTTGTCTGCAGTGATGCCTTTGCTATCCAGGGGGCATTCCTCCTTCTCCCCCTGAGTGAGTAAGGAGAGACCACACACCTGTAGTGGTAAAACTAAAAGTTAGGCTCAAGCTTAGTGTGGTCAGAGACAAAATATTTACTAGCTTGGTAGTAAACTTTGTACTGGCAAGTAATACTAATAAAAAGTGTTTTTGATGTATGCAATACTTATCAGTATATGCATTAAAACATGTGGTGGAATTGGGGGGCATAATAAAACTGCGGCTTTAGTTAAACCCAGAAGAGTGTCTGGTGCTTATGCTGGAGAAGAAGATGGGAACAGAGCAAGGGTACCCGCTTTAACTGCTTCACTGCTGGATGATGTTGCAAAAATGGCATTTTTACATGAAGCTACAAGGCTCCTGAACCAATGGTGTTTCCCAATAATGCAATTTTCCTCCACTGCCCTGCAGACAAAACATACCCCACACACAGAACAATGTTTTCCCTGCCACTTTATCACCAGACCTAATTTGATTTAACAAGCCTGGCCCAGATATTAGGAAGTCTTTGTGATTGCATGGACAGTTTTCATAAAATTCAATGTATCGTGCAAATTGTAAACAGGAAAAGATCAGCACAATTTTATTTACTTCACACTACGGCAGGTTTGATTCCAGTCCAGCTCCCTGGGAAAAAGAAGATGGAGGCTGTATCCTCTTTGCAGTCTATGCAGGACATTGCTGATGTTCATGCTCCTTCTGTTCTACTCTCAGCACCTTTTAAAAATATTTTCTCCCTCCTTGGCCCTTTGATAGTTGAGATGCACATTCGTAAACCAAACAAGAAGTTCAGAATTGTCCTAAAGAAAGGTGGTGGTGGAGGGAATAGATAAAAATTTTCTCGCTGTCTCCATAAGCAAAGCTCTCATTTAAATCATAAGAAATAGCAACTCTGCTTCTCCATTTAGTTTGCTTTTGCAGAAATATAATGCACTCATTTTCCCCTATACAAAGTTCTCTGAAGAGCTTAGAGATCCTGGGGTCTGTTCAGTGCATAGGTGGTACTGGGTTCAGTATATAACCCCATGAATGGTGCCTTCATTAATTTAGGAACTCATTTAGCTGTCTGACAAACATCGTCACTCCAGATTAGGCTAAATACAGCACTCTGCTTTCCCTTAGCAGGAGTCATCGCTAACAATCATATGTTAGATGAAGTAGCCTGGGGGTTCTTTATATCTAGTATCAAAGCAGGGCAAAACAAATGCAATTACAGTCCAATAATGAAATTTGTATCTGTTGTAAATGGCCTTAGCTACGTAGCAGAAAATCCAGATACAGATGGGCTAAAAACAGCTCCAAAATGAGTGGTGAGGGGAAAGTTGCAATTTCTTTTTAATTTATGGGGAAAGAGATAGCAGACAGTATATAAACCTCACAAAGTGTTTACTTTTTGCTTAAGCTGTGGAGTAAAAATAACTTTCCATTCATCATGTGAGTGACTGTACAGTATGAGGCCAACTGGGAAGCTGCTCTCAGCTTCCAGCAATGTGATGTTTTTGAGTTCAGAGACAGGGAAAGGGGATCTTCAGTGTGGTGCCTTGGACAGCGAACACTCCTTGTAAAGACCTAATGCAAGACCACACTCTCATTTTGCCAAGATAACGCTTATCCAACCTAAGAAGAGCAGTGGGAGTAGGGAAGTGACTTTACCCTTCCTTAGAAACCAACACTTGTTAATTAGCATTTCCTGTCCCACATTTAGAAGTCAGTTCTCAGCCTTTTTACAGAGTCTCAGAGCAAAAGCCCAAGAAACTGGGAACAGGTTATCCTGTTTGCTAATCATTAATGTGCAGTGGGCAAGTAGAAAATTAACAATAAATCCAGTCAGGACTGCATACGAGCTAATTCTCTGTAATTTTGAATGAATCTCCTTTTGTCTGGGTCAGACCTGGTGGTGTTTCCCTAAGGGACTTTATGTACCATCCACATTTTTTGTATCTTAATATACCAAATGGTCCCTCTCTGCTGTGCAGTGACAATTGTTTTAATTGAATGACCAGGCTTCTGTTCCTTTACTTTTATTGAGTAATGTTGCAGTTACAGGAGGGCTCCTTGCAGCAGAAGATGTGAATGTAAGTGAAGACTTTAACATGAATAACCAGACCAGAAAAAGTTCCTGAGACTGAGGGACTGAAAATACATCTTTTGAAAACTAAAAAATATAAATGGCTCTTGAATAAAACCCATCTGAAGTACAATCCCATTAATTTCCACCAAGTCCTGCCATGGGGAGAGCCAGACTCTAAAGTTTTCCCTAGATGAGTCACATCGTACAGGAACACTGCTGAGCTTCTCAGCTAGTTACTCTAGTTGGACTTGTGACTCTGCAGACCATCTGAATCACAAGGTCATGTCATGGTAAGATAGCTTTTTTCTTTAAAACTGTCTAAACATATTTTAAATAATGCACTCTACAAATACGAAAGCATTTTCCACTGAGGTAGGTTGCATCATCTTAGCTCTCTGAAGATTAAGGTTTACTGCTTGTTAATGCCACTTGCCAAGGACACATTTTATTGCCTTTGTGTTACTGTATGTCAGTCAGGAATAAATCTCTGTAGAGCTTCTATCTCGCTCTTCAGCCACACGTAACCTCATTTATATTCAACAAACTTTCCTTGCCTTCTCTCTCCCTTGCCTCCCGCCCCCTCTTCCTTCGGAAAAGGCATTTCAATGAATCTGTGCGGGCACAATTTAGGACTGAAATGGAGATCTCTATTCAGAGGCTGAACAAATTCTCACCAGCTTCCTCAGACGTAAGGCTAAGCTCCTCAGTTCCCTTTGCCCCTTTGTCTGTGAGTTTTTCGGGACCAGACTGCCAAGTTCAAGCAAGGCTCCGATCTCTCCTCTTTCAGAGGCCTCCTGATTAGTGGCTTTCTTTTTCCAAGACTATAGATACAATTATTAGAAATTCCTTTTTTTGTGAACACATTGAATGAAGGTATGAATGGAGATGCTAAGACGAAGAAAGTGAGAAGCTTAATATAACTTCGGCTTCTGTAGTTAATTAGATTTGGATGGCTTCAGAGGAGCAGCTGTATTTTTTTTTTTTTTAATTGAAGTTACATAAAGGGCTATTCAAGGTATTTTGGGTGGGAAGGGGAGACTGGATAAAATAAAGAAGCTGTGAGATGGGTTTTGGAAATACACTCTCTCCTCTCCCCTCTTCCTTTTTGGGAAAAAGTTATGGGGAGAGTAAAAAGAGAAAAAGAAAAAATGTCCTATCACCAAAGGGGATAACAGAATCACTGGCACTACTGCTAATACCCTGTGTCTGAGGCACAGTAAGCAGAATGCATATTCAAACAGGAAGATTTCTTTTTTTGTTCAGAGATAATCTGAAATGCAGAAGTCTGAAATGCATTCCTTTGCACATCCAGAACACTAGATCTCAAACTTTAAAAGGACATTGCCAAGATAAAGATCACATTCAGCATTTAAAGCATTTCAAGAAAATATGTCCCTTCCTATCTGCCTGAAATCTTCAAATTGCTAAAAGAAGGCACAGATTTTGAAACCCAAGTGATGTTGCCGCAGTTATGCTCTGTGTTTATTCTTCACCCTGCCCAGTGAAGGAAATGATACTGGTCAGCTTCGTCTGCTGTTTCATGTCATGCCAGTTTTCTCTTCTTGCACCACACACACTGCAGCTGCCTCTGCAATCCCAGACCTGTCCAGAGCCTCAGTCTTAATTGAATTTTTAAATACATAAAGAGATGGACAGTAGCATTACGTTTTGCAACCCTTTTTTTCCTTTCACCCTGATCTACATGTTAATCCCAAGGCACTCTAGGAAAGTGGCTCCCTTTCACCAAGGGTATTTCAGGAGCTAAATCCTCAGCTCATGCAGACAGATATCCATTGACTGCAATTGTGCTGATTTGTCCTCAGCTAAGCATTCAAGCCTGGGCTATAGGGAGAGGGTGTCCGTCACTGCAGTCACATCAACACATGGAACTAATTTCTTGCAGTTCAGCAAGAAATACCACTTACAAAATCCCTATTTTCAAAATTTGAATTCTCTGATATGTAATAGTAGATATATGCTCACAATGATATTTTTCTCTCAACGGGAGGTTTCAGATCTCTAAGCAAGTACATGTTTTCTTAGAAAACTGTAGGAAAACATCTCTCCTCACTTATTTATCAATATTCTTTTAAAATTGGCTGATGTATTGGGAAGGAGGTGATTTGTCACCAAGACTATAAATCTCACTTCTCTTTCTTCTCTATTTGGAGCAAAAATAGAATTTTTTTATAAACTTAAAGTTATTAAAACATTACCCCCCAAATAAGCTCAATTTCCCAAAACAACTGCAATGATTTGTTTAGGGATTAAAAAAAAAAAAAAGGTTGTTAGCATGGTATGAGGTTTGGTATTGGGTTTTTTTGAATTGAAAAAAATGTTATAGAAACGTTGAAATGAAAAATTACTTTAAACTGAAATAAAACATTTAATAAAACATCTCAGACTTTGAGAGATTTTTGTCAAATTTGTCAACACATTCTTAAACGTTGTGAAAACAGGGAAAAAAAAAAAGTGTGAAAATTTTTCCAGCTACTTTATATTGGATTCAACTATACCAACCTTTTGTCAGTTCAGAACAGTATAAATACCATCTTTCCTTATGACACTTGAGAAGGAAAAAAAAAAAAGAAGTAAAAGCTTGATCTGCCCTGTAGATTTGACGGTTGGAGAAAAGGTGTGGGTGCCTAGACTAACAATGAACAACGTTGGTGGGTTTACAAGAATTCTGGCACAAACTTCTAGGTTCAAGACTGAGAGGATGGTCTAAGAAGAAGAAAAGGCTGCCAGAAAATATATGTGGTATGACTCTCAGTAGGCATGTTAGCAGTAGCAGGGAATGGAGTTTGTGGCATTTGATTTCTGGTTTAGAGATGAGTTTCCAGTTGCTAAAACAAGCAAGCAATCAAGCCACCTCCAGCATAGTCATGATGCAGAGATGCATTCTTTTACTGTAAATATCTTAGCTTGGTTACTAGAGGATCTAAGCTCTATAAAGTCTGAAAAGCAAAATAAATTATCATGCCTGGAGTTTATCACTGTCACAACTAAACTGCTTACACTACCCAAAATGAATCTTTTTTAAACTAGCTTAGTTACCTCTAAACTGTTGTGCAGTTCTTCCCCCAAAAAATATTTCTCATTTTGCTGTTATCCTTTACCTTTCTATTAATTGTTCTCTCAGAATAAAGACATGTGCTCATGTCTGCTGTGGAGAAAAGGAGGGAGAGACAAAGGATGAAGTTAAGGTCAATAGGAACTGACTGGATTGCCCATATACAAGGGTCTTTGCTAAAAAAAATGGTAGAAATTAAAGTATTAGTATGTGACATAATCCATATCATTTAAAGGAAGCAGAAACATGGCAGAAAAGCTGTCATTGGAGTGTTCAAGAACATACTGAGAAATAAGAAAAGTCAGCACTGACCAACAAAAAGAAATGGGTGGTGGGAGTAGAAAGGTTTATTAATAACTCATTGAAAAAGTCACCAGCAACTTTTTCCTGTGCCTTCAATAGATAAGCTCAGTAGCAATTCTGGTCCAAATATCTGTGCCTTGAATTTAAATTCACTCTTTAAATATTTGTATAGTGACTTAAAAATTCCCTTTCTGTAAATATTCCCAACAGGATAAGGTGGATATTGAAATGTTTGCACACAAAAGGTGTAGTCACTGTGAAAGCAAATCCATTAAAAATGTGTTGAGCAAATATTCAGAGGAAATGAGAATAAAATGAATGAAAAAGGCTTTAAGGGGGTTTGGAAAAGAGGCAGGTGAAGTCATTGTGATAGTGCCATGTCAGATTAGTACTCTGAAAGGGCTATAGGGTTCAAAGTACTTAAGACATTATTTACCCCTGTGATAAAACAAGTATTATTTTTACTCACATTAATCAGTAGACTTGTAAACCCATTAGAGAATATAGTACACATATAATAGGAAGGAGAAAAATCAATGTAGAGTGGTAAACTAGTAACAATGAGTGAAATTAAACGAGTTTTCTGCAATTTCCTACCTTTTCAAATTGCGCTACTTATTAGAATAAACCCTTCAGGGAGCTTGCTGTAGACCTGACTGAAACACTGTATTAAAAATTGGTAACTAAACGGGGCGTCAAAATAAAAGAGTAACTCAACAATATAATGCTTTATTCAGAGGTACTAACTACTCATCTGACTCTATCACTGGGCTGTCTGATTTGATATGTTTTTTCTAAGTGTATTCAGATTCAATTACCTTGATTGGAGAATTACATGGTGCTCATCTGGAAGTAACTCTACTGCAGTCAGGTAGCTGCAGCCTTAAGAAGCAGCTGCCTTGCTCTCAGACATCAAGTTGCCAAGAGCCTGTGGTCAGAAGATGTCTAAGAAGGAAACTGGTGGACATCAAAAACATCTAGGAAGTGTTCAAACTAATTGTATCTGTGACCTCCAAGAAATGGTCTCCAGACTGGGGCAGTGTTTAAAATGGCAGGAAGGACTTGAAGGAGCCTTCATGAAACACCTGTGGTTGGTGGGGACCACCATAACTGCTGCATTGTCCAGATGCAGAAAAGGCTGAGTTTTGTTGATGCTCAGATTATGGGGGTACAGAGAAGATGAGAGCAGGAAGAAGGCTTTCTTATCTGTGAAGTCTAAGGTCCTGATTAGCCTCTCTTCTTTAAAGCACTTGGGGCCAAACCTTGATCCCTACTGTGGTTTTCTTATGTTCAATAGAAAGGTGCAGTCACATCCAGAAAGGCTCTTAGTTCACCTCACATAAGTGCCTACAGTTAGGTAGGGAAAAATTTAGAACTACGAGATAGTAAAGACCTCGTTAACATTATAAAAGCACAGTGCAGCTAACAAATCTAAATAAACTACATTTTTACATCTGCAAATCTGTATGTTGCAATGAATGAATAACCCCCTACCCACACACAAACACTGATGTTTTAAAGAATGAAGATCATGTTTTGCAACAACAGAAAAGGGTAAGAAATATATCTCAGCTGTGTCACACTGTTATCTTGGATTTTAAATAGTTCTGTCCTCTTGTTTCTATTCAATTAGAACATTTAGCACTGCAATCGTCTTAAGAAAATCTCCTTTACCAAGCAAAATGTGTTTTGAATATGTTAAGTAATACTGAAATCCAGTTATTGTGATTGCAAACATTCATCTTAATTTAAATGGATGGCTCCCTTCAAACCTGGGTTTGTTGACTGTTCTCAGCACAGAGCTGGCTAATGCTCTTTTTCTATCACTAGTACTTTTAGGATTATTTTCTCTGTCTTGCATTACAAAAAGTAGTCAGATGGGAACAACTTCTGCTCTTGACACTGTAAACATGATCCATATCTCTGCAAGTGAGTCACTAGGTCATGACAACATGACCATGACTCTGTATGAAGGACAGGTTTGAGAAATTGGATCTTACACTCACAGATTACTCATCCCATTTGTCTGAGGAAAACATTGTACACAGATTCTGCACAATAGGAAAGACAAGCAGAGTCGGGATGTGTGATAGTGGGGTTGTGTGTGAACCCAACTCATGTAGCTCTCTCTGTAGCATGGCCTGTGGCTGCACAGGAACAGAAAAGATAAAATAGAGTTTTTACTTCCAAAAACAGTTCAGCATTGACCAATCTGTAATCCAGCTAAGAGCATGACATGATCTTCAGAAAGTTATGAGGCAGGAGAAAATTTTAACATCATAATAGTGGGACATCTTCATCAGTGCTTGGTCACTTAATCTAGATTCTTATGTTCAAGCTAAATAACAAACTATGAAAAATACATAGGAGACAAATCCCCCATGCCCAGTTCTGCAATACAGTCCAGATATACAATGCATAAAGTTTAGTAGAATGACACTGATATAAAAAACATGAACCATCTTATAAGAATTAATGTGCACAATGGTGGGTCAAGCTTATGACTGCAAATAGTGAAAATTAATCCTTTCCCCATCTTCTTTCCAGAGAACAGGGTTGGAAAGTAAATTCTCCCCAGCCTCTGGAAAAAAAAGTCCTAACAGGAGGAGGAGATGGTCTTTCCACTTTACAGGGAGAAAAAAATGTTAATAAGACAGTGTAGATGGTAGATTTCAGCAAAACAGAAACATTATTCTGGAGAAATCCCTTATATTGTTTTTGATTACAGCTTTTTAACATAAAAGTAATGTTTATAGAATCTAGATGTGATAGTGGTAGTTCTGACCTTTAGAAGGACACTAAAAAATGGTATTGAAAGAAATCCCTTTCATTTTACCAGTATACTAAGGCAATAGATATGGGATTATATTAAACTAAAACCAGAAAATCCTTTGAAGATCACCCCATCACTTTTCCAGTGCAGAATCAGTTGATACATTTTCAAAATTCTTCTTTCCACTCACTTTTACCAGAAGAACCAAGTCTTTCTCCGATAGAGCTTCCTTTGGAGTCTATGCCAGGTTTTGAATGAGGTTTTCATTAGGATTTTCCTCCCTAATATTTTCCATTCCTTAATTTCATCCCATTATATCTAATTACACTCCCCTGAGCAACTTGAAACTATTCTTATCCCTCCCTTCAGATACTTACAGACAATTATCTTGTTCCCTATCCCTATTTGCCAAGTTACAGTTATTTAGTTGTTTTAACCTTCTGTTCCATTAACTTGACTTTCCTGTTATCCAAAGGCTATACAGTACCTTACTTAATAAGAAAGAAAGATTTGGAATGACTCATATTATTGTAAGCATAATGGGTTAGGTTTGCAAAATATTTGTCTCCTCCTTGCAATCATAGTCACAAGTATCCCACCACATTTGAAACTCCTAGTTCCTGGCATTCTGTGGATGGTTAACAAAAGGATTTGACCTTGTAATAATTTCATAGTTGATGTACTACTGTGCTGCTGCTGAGTATTATTGACTTCAAGGATTTATTAGCTTTCTTCTTCCATTACACGAGAGAAAGAAACAAAATAGCTATCTTATTGTTCCACTCTGGTGATGTAATCTAAGGATTCTTGACCAAGACTGTGGAATACCCATCAAGGAAGAGACTATCTGAGGTTAAGTGTAAGACCAGACTTACTGGATGACTTCTGTAACTCTAAATTTTTGTGGCACAGCTTGTAGACTACTGGCTTTCAAACACTTCTGGATTTCTCCCAAAGAGCAAATTTTACAGAAAAGAAGGAATAACAGTTTTGCAGAGTCAATGTGAACTAAATCACTAAGTTTTGGGTCAATACAAGTGTTCTGTTCTGTTCAGATTCATGTTTTTAACAATAAAACCCTGGTCAATTAAACCTCGACTCATCTCACCTAAAGACAACCATGTAGAAGATAAGCATGCAGACTAACGTAGTTCCTCTGCAGGCGTCTCTAGAAAGTGATGTATTTCACCTGCCTTTGATATTGATCTTGGAGTATAACATGCTGCTAGAACATATTTTCATGATCTGCCAGTAACACAAAACCAGAAAATACGTTGGACACAAGCAGCTATAGAAGTAAGTCACCAAGCTGTAATACTCTAAAAAAAAAAAAAAGTTATTTCATGAGCAGTGGCATTAATGAAGCCTTTTTGCTAATCAGTTTTTGTATCTTATTCTTCTAGCTGCTTCTCCTTTCCCTCACCCTGTAGCCTGTATGATGAAAAGCCTTGATGCCTTCCATCCCCCCTTACATCCCACAACTCTCCCCTGGGAAAGGGCAGCCTGTGTGCTGCCAGAGATGTGGGAATGTGTCCCCCAGCTGCTAGGTACCCAGTCTGGATAGATACCTCCTCACAGAGCACAGCCTTTTTCTCCTCTCTAGCCAGTTGTCAATGTCATGTACCTCTTAGGAATGTAGAGTCACCAGGATATTACAGGAGAGTTATAAACCCACCTTCAAATCTAACTGAAACAGGCCAAGGGATCCCAGAGTTATTAAGTGGAGAACACAGGTGGACAAATGACAGTATGATCACAGAAGCCTTTTTTCCCTTCAGAAACTCAGCTAAAGAAAGAACAAACCCTTTAGACAGAATTAAATCATAACATTTTTTATTTTTTTTTTTTTTATCAGGGGCTTGCTATCATTTTCCCCCTTGCTGCCATGAAAATTGAGAAACTGGGAATCCAATTACAAAGGCTAGATAAAAGGGAATGATAGTGAAGAATTTTAATTGGATGGAAAAGACACTGAATGCATGTTCACTAGATACATGCTTCAAAAGCCCTAGGACTACAAGTGTACAGGCAGAGGTCACTGTAGAAAGGGATATAAGGTGACTTAAACACAGAAACAGTGAGCCATGGCTCTGGTTTTCAATCAATAGGGCCAGTGAGAGCTGCTGGACCCCTGGTGCAATTGATTACTTTGAGAGGTAGTAAATAGTGATACTGACATTTAGAATGTGGCCAAAACAAAATTACTCATTTCTTTTGTCAGCTTTATTTAAAGTGTGAAAACCCACAGCAGCAGGTACCAAGGGTTTGGTAACCTTTTATTTCCAAGGCTCATGATAAGGAAAATACATGTTTGGGGCTCTGTTCTGAATAGCTCTTACTGTGTTGGTTTTTTTTTTTTTTTTTTTTTTTTTTGGTTGGTTGTTTTTTTTTAACTATTATTGTTATTTCTGTAAGCTGCTGCAGTAAAAAAAAAAAAAAAGGAGATAGTCTGCTCTTTCATGTACAGCATGGTAACCCAAAGTCATCTTGATACTTTAAATTAGAAGAATGCGGGTTTTCTGGCTTGAAATATGATTTGAACTTTGCAGAACTTTCTTGCTAAGCATGGCAAGCAGCAGTCATTTAAGCCCTGCTAAGGTAAGAAAAACTGGTTTGCATGCAGGAAGACTCAAAATTTAAATCCAGCTGAGCCTGAGCATTCCTCAAAGCAGTTTGGTAAACTTTATCTTGTGGTATCTCTAGACCCATGCAATGCTGGCATTTAAATCACAGTGCAAACCCAATGGCAAAATTCCCACTGATTTCAAAGTTAGGATTTCGCTCATCAGAATGAGATCATCTATCAAACCTCCTTGTTCAGCCCCTGTGAATACAGGAGCATGCCACCTGATGTATCTGACTACAATTCAGGCTGAGGTGTGTGGTTTTAATCTCTTTCTTTGAGAGAGCAGCCCAGCTTCTGACAAGACTTTGGAGTTAGGATATATACCATGAATTAAATTCCTCTGCTGCTGGGCTCTGTTTGTGGGGAAACTACCTTTTAAATGATGCACTTTCTCAGACCTGTCACTGTAAAGCAGACCCACACCTGACTCTATAGCTTCTGTTAATGGACCTGAAGAAGTTTTATTGGAAGGACTGCAGGAAAACAGAAACAGCCACACCAGATTTGATGGTCCAGCCAGTGAAGCTGTTGATGCTAGATCTTCCAAGGAAAAGATATAAACATGCCCATAATGGGTACTATAAAGATCCTGCCCACAGCAGAAATGTTCCCCTAATCCATATGTCTGCATTGCACTCCATGAAATCCCCTTCTTTTACACTGGAAACACGGAGCTTCATCCTGTCCTTCCTTCTCAGACATTTGTCAGGAAGGACAGACAACTCTGCCTGCACAGACTAAGAAAGAGTCACATCTTTAAGTAGCAAAAGATGTTGGGTTTTACTCAAATTAACCTCTACTTGTAGTTGTTGATCCACAAAACCATTGCTATATTGTATTCAGCTACTGCCTCATTCTTTGGTGTTAGTGACAGTTAAAAGCATGCACTGCTTTTTGCACTGTAAAGGTGAACTCTGAACCTTCTATCTATTGTACATGTGTACATGTTTGCACACCCGTACAGACACAGAGATAGTTCTTATATGGCTAAGATTAATGGGGTAGCAGACATAATCTGGACCTAATGAAAATACAGATAACACACACTGATCTGCTGTGTAATTGGTGGGTTTGGAAAAAAGGGAAGGGAAGGGAAGGGAAGGGAAGGGAAGGGAAGGGAAGGGAAGGGAAGGGAAGGGAAGGGAAGGGAAGGGAAGGGAAGGGAAGGGAAGGGAAGGGAAGGGAAGGGAAGGGAAGGGAAAGGAAGGGAAGGGAAGGGGAGGGGAGGGGAGGGGAGGGGAGGGGAGGGGAGGGGAGGGGAAGGGAGGGGAGGGGAGGGGAGGGGAGGGGAGGGGAGGGGAGGGGAGGGGAGGGGAGGGGAGGGGAGGGGAGGGGAGGGGAGGGGAGGGGAGGGGAAGGGAAGGTCAGTGATGTTACTGTGATGTGCAGAGATCCTGAGATTAGTGGTGATGCAAGCTGGTAAATCTATTTGTTTGAGTCAGGAAGAGGACAGCAAGTTTTTATGGTATTCTGGCCAAGCGGTGGAAGCCTGGTGCTGTCACACCTCTCCTGCCTCCACATATAATCACTCTGAAGCCAAAATGAGAGTACCCATCTTTCTATGTCTCAGTGATGTAGCAATACACCATGCTGGATGTTTAACTGGCACACACCATCTCTGCACTCAGCATGACCAATTCATAACCCACTTAACCTCTTATGGCATACTAAAGAGCTGACTGTATTGCTTTTTAGGAACAGTTTTATTCTCCTCCACTGTCTGAAAGGTCAAACATCCTTGACCTCTACAAATAATCAGTAATACTAAGACATGCTGGAGAACTGGGTTTTTTTTCATGCAATTTAAAATGACATTAGGGAAAGGAGAGAAAAAATAATCGAAATGGTCACTTTTAACACTTATTTTTACCTCTAGTTCTATTAAAAAATGCAATGTAAGTATACAAAACTTCAGATAATTTTCTGAAATCAAGGTTTATACAGGAACCTCAATGTATACCAGAGGGACTGAAGATGAAAAAATCATGATATATCTATTCCTATCTCTGATTTATATGTGTGTTTGTATCTACATCTTATCTATATCAAAGTATCCAAACCCTCTCCTTTGGCACTCTAAGGATACTAATACCTATACATGAATTTTTATATAGACCTAGTATTTTCAAAAAAAATTTTATCTTTTTATAATTATTTTAAA
The DNA here is from genome assembly GCF_031877795.1 of Strix aluco. Lineage (NCBI taxonomy): Eukaryota > Metazoa > Chordata > Aves > Strigiformes > Strigidae > Strix > Strix aluco. Next base: position 91,830,194 of record NC_133971.1, on the reverse strand, counting down.
CTAATTTGACTGTCCATCAACACAGCTGTAGGGTACATATTGACATCTGTACCTTTCAATAGTGCCCCTCCTTCTCCGCCCTAAAGGTTGTTCCAACTTGCAAGCTTTCCAGCAGTTAATTACAGATACTGTTGTCACCACCTCTAAAGACTTGCAATCTCTCTTTCTGGAAACCAGTTATAAGTGTTACGTAAATATATATAACTCTGTTCAATTATTTTCTTATCCTTCTCGTGCTACGGATCTATCTACTAGTGACTTCTGTTAAAATACACACCCTCCTTATCTTGAAAGAATCAGGCACAGTCTGTCTGAAAACAAACTTGATTACAAGGCAGCAATAACAGATGGCAGCAAGTCAAAGAACATTATAGATGTCGTTTGCCAAAGGAATTTTCTTACAGCTTGTGGACACTGAATTATTGACACAGAGTTTGGGTTTTTTTGTGTGGCTGGCTTTTTTTTGCAATGCTGTTTTCATTATAGTATTATGATGGTAGATTTTTCTAGAGCCTATCATTACAGTGGGCTCTGTAGGTCTTCCTAAAGGTTTGTTTTGGGACCCGAGTCTGACAGACATATAGGTGAGAAAACTAATTGCAGAAATTTTTAGATATTGGCTATGGACTGATCTAAGCTAGTCATCAGAAGTCCCTTTGGATACATTTGAGAGGAAATCACCACCAAATGGTGATTCAGCTGACCTAGCTGAAGTAGCTAACGTAGGCTAAAAGGTCTTTTTTGTTAAAGTACCCATTTCCCTCAATTGATTATAAAGAAAATCTAGACAACTAATTCAGACAAAGAACCACCAAAGACAACCATCATTTTGTAGAACAAACCTGTCTAAAAGACAGTCAATGGTCCTCAAGAAATTCAAAAAGGACTACAATCAGAAGTACTTAAGAGATTATGCATACTCAGAGTGAAATGGTTCTGAGCTGTATGATTAGCCACAGACACGGTAAAAATCACCTACTAGTAAGAACAACTTTTTTTTGGAGATGTTACAGCAGGAAGAATTTTAAGAAAATAATGGTGAAGGTGAGTAGAGCAGTTTCTGAGGATGTTTTCAAGAAATGCTTTCCATGCACTTTGGGAATGGGAGAAAAAAAGTGATCTTACTTGTGAAATTTAATAAAAAATGTCATAACTCTGACACTGCAAGTAGGAGGGAGTAGGGAATGACCATACTGATTATATATAAGAGAAACATTGTGCATGGTGGAGCTATAACATAAAAGTCATAGAAATTTGTGTTGGAGCAATGGAAAGGGAAGAACCTTTGGAAAGATACAAAAAAGGAAGCAACATTTTCAGAACAATGGGCAAACGTAATGGTCTCTACTGGAGTCTAGGAAAAGTAAATGCTTGATTTTATTTTGTTCTTACATTTCTGCAACGCTTTATAGTACTTATCTGTCTTACTCTTCTAACCAGTAACATTTGTGTATGTTTTATGTGCAGTTCTCAGTTTACACCAATAGCTGGTGATGGACCTTTATGTGTACGCAAAGACCAAAGATTATTCAGCAAAGTCACTGGAGCCTTTTGCCATGGTACCTTGCTGATCCCTCTTCATTTTTGAGGAAGCACTGGTGGGACAGAAGACTATCTGGATCTATGCAACTCAGTCAATCATTCATCCTCTTACTGATACCATTAGGCTGGCACCAACAACTAAAGGATCTGACTGTACACCTAGTGTCTAGCTGAAATTTCCCTTGTTGTATTTTTAGCCCAGGATTACTTTCTTTGTACATGGTGGGCATGAAGAACAAACAATAATTATTTTTTTCTTTGCAGCAGTCTTTTATGTATCTCGGGATTGTTATACCTTCAGCCTTCTTTTCCCCAAATCAAGCAATCCGAATTTTTTCAGTTCTCCTTTGTAAACCATGCTTTCAAGACCTCTAATCATTCTTCCTGATCTTCTCTGAACTGTCTTCAATTAGGCCACATCTCTCTTGATGTTTACTGAACAAAGTCATCTGAATCTGCTGAATTTGAAGTAAACACAAACAAATAGTGGAGCAAAGCTGTGCTGGAGCACAAGAGCCAAAGATTGTGGTTGAGAACAAGGCAATTATGTTAATAACTTCTTATCCTCAGTCGATGTGTGTTCTTGGGAGTTGTCAGCTGAGCCCTAAGGAATGCTGAGCCATTGGTATTCACCATCTTTATTCAAATTAAACCACATAAATAAAAAGTGCCAACAGAGAACAGCCTTTGAAGATACTGAATCTCTAGCGCACATTGCTTTTCATTGCTGTGCTTTATTTTCACTTAAATATTAATGAGATCTTGGAGAGGAGATAAGTCTGGGGGACACACCTGAATGTGCACCTGGAAAGTGCTGCTGGTTCTGGGCATTGGAGTCTGTGGGCCTTGGTTATCCCCCAGCAGTAGCTTGAGCAGCCTGACATCTGCAATTACTGGGGACCAGTATGTATCAAGCTAAAAAGTCTCAAAGCAACTAGTCATACGTTGGGAATAGTATCTATGTTTTCTAAATAAACTCAATTTTCTGGATTTCCCCACTTTCCAGCATCTCTCCAGCCTTTTAGGTTGTGCACCTCCTTTCAGCAACAGCTTGTTTCTTCATGCTCCCTTTTCATTCCTCTCCACAGCAGTCAGGTTCACAACCACTCTCCCAGTGCTGCTCATGCACAATGTTGTGCATCCATCCTCTCTGCACGGCTTACATCATTGTTGTATGACACAAACTTCCCACCTCGCAGTTTACACTTTCTATCTTTCCATTCTCTGCTTCTTCACCAAATGTCCTCTCCAAAGAAAAATTGCACCCAAATATCTGGTAAAACCAGTCCAGACTCAATTTAATCTAAGCCCCATTCTCCAAAACTTGCACCCCACTTTCAGTACCTGACATGCTTTTCTACCTCTCCCTTGCCTAGGTAACTTCCTGATCTCTTAGTGGGAAGACCTTTCAGGGACCCTGCATTGCAGTGTTGGAAATCAAAGTCTTCTCTTTGATCTCAGAAGACCTGGAACCTCCCCTCTCTCCCTGCAGTTCCCCTCCACCACTCCTTATATTCACAACATTTTGAGAGAGGAAGTAAAATGGGAAAGAGAGAGAAAAAGACAACATGGAATTTTCCTGGCTTTCCCCTGTTCCCTCAGGATATAGTCTGTGCCTCTCCCCTTCTCCCTAATTTATGGCCACTAGCCTCACAACTGGTCTCTTAACATTATGTGATGTCCATATACAATGGTAAGTAAAGCACTGCAAAAGCCTTGAGCATCATAAGAAAAAAGCATATTAACTTCCTAAAACAAAATCCTGAACTAGAGCAAAGCCATGGTATTTTGCAGCATAAGGATTAACTATTACAGAATGTGCTGTTAAAGGTAAATGATTGCTTCTGTCATCATCTTAATAGCCTGATGGGTGTGGTAAATATTTACAGCAATCCAGTAAAGTGAAGAATTCTGTATTATTAGAAATTAAAACAGTTGTTATTTTAGTTTTGAGGAAAATTAACTAACTTCTGTTTTTCTGTTGAAAAATGACTTATGCATTTGGGCCTTCATTGGATTATATCTCAATGCAGCTTCTTCTGTCTCTGCTTTCTGGGTCTGCATGGATGTAGTACTAGGAGCAGCTCTGCAGGTTGAGGCCAACTCATTACACTGGTCCTACCCCTAAATCAAAACAATGACCTGCATGGAGCTCCAAGCCAGCTCCATTCACTCCTTCCCAGAGTCATGAAACGACACACAGAAAATTGAAAGATTGCTAGACCTCTAGTAAGAATTTCAGAGTGGTTCAGTGAACTCAGTGCAACAAGTAGGTTTCATCTCCTCTCTGTTAAGCCAGTATGGGACCTTGTCGGTCTTTCTTTTCCGTCTCACAGGGCCAGGCAGAGAGCCACCAAGGTCACCACAAACTCCCTCATGACAGAGTCAGGCAGCAGGGATTGCTACATGCTGTGAGACCACGGAGGGAACACAGCTTGGTGAGATAACTCTAATCAGCTAGGAGTCCTGAATAAAACAGGGAACAAAACACGTCGGCTGTCACTCATGATAGCATACACTGTCCAATTTCATTCAGTTGGGCTACGTTAATACTGATCTCCTTTCCTATTTAAGCATAGGTGACTCTTAATTAACTTTTCCTAACATGTCATTCTCAATTGTACTCACTGTATGCATTATTCACTACAGATATTTTGGGGAAAGGACGTGTTAGAACAAACATCTTTCCAGTTACGCATAAATGAGGCCATTAGGAACACATACACCTTAAAAAGTTTAGTCACTTGAGTATATGCCTCTGGCGTGCCTGATTTTCTTTTAATATTTCCTTGTGTGTAAGAAGAAGACTGAGACCTCAAATTGTACAGACAAATGAACACCTGAGCTTATGAATTTTATTTTCCTTTCCAACTCTTTCATTCTAGAAGGGTCATTGAAGAAGGCTCAGTATTTTATACTGGTCACTTTTTTTGTACATATTGTTCTTTCAACAAAAAACCTAAGAACCCCACACTTCCTCCATTTTAGTCCCAGTTTACTCAACTGCTAGATTCTCCATTAACTTCAGGGGTTTTTTGATATTATAATTGAGTGAGCAGTTACACTTACCAGCCAACACAGAAAATAGTATATCAAAGCTTGATCTTTCTTCAGTGATATCACAGATACTACATCAGGTTCTGTCTTGTCCAAGAACATCACCTCACCCTTTCTAAGTTGGCTCAATTCCTTACCATGCCTATCCATGCCAGCAACATTTTTTAGCTTTTCTCTGTATGGCTTCAATTTTATATTCACACAGGACGCAACACAAAATGATCTGCATAAAGTAGAGATCAGCCTGAATCATGAGGTTTGGGTCTAGTTCCAAGAATATTCATGCCTGGGAGAACCAAATCTGGGGAATAAAGGCTTTTCTATATAATAAAGGTTGCAGTGAACAGCACAAGCTCCCTGACACCCACCTTTTGCTGTACTGACTCTACAACAGTAACAACAGAAAAGCTCTTCTTTTACTAAATCACAGCTATAAGGGCTTCTCATTGAGACTACAGCACCACCTGAATCAGAACTGACCTACATAAGAATAACAAATAAAGAAAATAGATTGGGGAGCAGGGGGGATAAAAACAAAAATGGGGAACTGGGTCACTCCAGCAACATGAAGAGGAAAGAAAAAGGAAAATTTGAGTAGGGTGTAGAAGTCCTAAAGACCTGGGATTCCCATTTCTGCTGTGATGAAGAGAGGATCATAGTAATGGAAGCAGTTGCTGGCCCACATTGCCCAGCTCCAAACCTCTCCTCTTCCTCCATGGAGGAAGCAGCAGTGTCTAAAATAAGCATTTGAGCCACAGCTGGTTTATTCCTCTTCCCTCCTTCTTCATAATCTCATCTCAGTGGTGGTTACCTGCCTTGTCCGTGCCCTGATATGGACACTATGTCCAGCAATAAATTATTGTTTCTGTGAGTCAGCACCAGAAGATTTTAATGCAACAGAAACAAAGCACAACCCTGAGATCCCATCTCTGCCAAAAAGACATCAAACTGAGTTCCCCTGGAGGGTTTTTAATTGACTACAGGTAGGTTAAAATCCAAGAAAAAATAAACTGTTTTCTAGTGGGTTTAGCTGCAGTTTTCTTGGAGCGACAATGCAATACTGTTAGTTGCTACTCCATTTTCATCCTCTGCAAAAATGAGGTCTCTCATAATTAGTCTCTGGAAAGATAGCAGGTGTCCAAGGCTGGATTTTTTTTTTTTCCCCTTCCTTCTCTTTTTTCTTTTGTAGCATAAAGGTGAGTTAACAACACTGTCTGTTCTGCTGAACTCAGGCTAGATCCAGCTGAACTTCAATTCATCCCAGCAGCAAACTGTTTATTAAAGACCTGTCAAATGCCCATATTCTGTGGATCATCACAGGAGCTGACAGTGTGACAAAGGCTTGAAATCCAGTGCATATCACTGGAGGATGCCATTAAAATGAAAGTGAGACCAAAACCTCGCAGCTGTCACTCATTATCTAGGACATTCTCACACAGTAGATCTCGCACACTTCCCTTTATCTAACATGGGTCTCCTCTTCTAACTTCCCCATTTTCACTGTAATGAAACAGCTTTTGAACAAAAACATTTTGAAACAAAAAAATCCATAAATCTCTATTAAAGATGTGTGTTTCTACTCCATTTGGAGTTCTCCTGCATGTACAGTTAATCACTGTATCTCTCTTTTTGGTCACCTGCTGCTTATTTTATAGGATGTTATATTTTAGAGCTTAAAAAGGAGAATAAATAGAAATGAATGAATTTCAACTATTCAAACAGAGCTTTTACAAGAAAAATTGTCCTCAGCCATTTGCCCTTATCTCAGACCAAGCCTGAACATAACTTTGTTCCAGTTGAAATGAGACAGGGTAATAACGTTTCTGTCCTCATTATTTTTTGGGTTTTCTCCCATATTTCCAATTCTGGTTCTGACTGGGAATTTAATGACTGTGATAGGCAGATCAAGGCTGTATCAGTGCTGTCAGCAAACAGATCTTAGTCATGAGAAAAGACTGGTCTCAGCTGTGTTGACCAAAGGTAAGACATACCTGAAGCCTCATAAACTGCTTTTGACAATGTTTGATATCCAGTCTGTCAGACCAATTTTACGCCCATTTAGCTCCATCAACATCATAAACACTATGTCAGAGCAAGAATAATGGAGGTTGACTCAGGCTTCTATAATTTTTAAGTAGTTCCTGATTTACTTTAGGCTACAATATATTTAATTGCCTCTTCACTCTTGAACCCAGGTCTCAAGGAACACTTTTCATTACAAAATCAGTGGCCAAAAGAAGATCCAAATATAAGACAAAATCTACAGTATAATTACTTGACTGTGATCTCATCATATGTCCTACGTAATTATGAAACAGTTCCACTTTTTTATGCCTATAATTGCTACAAATTCATATTAAAAGGAAGGTCATCCATATTAGCACAACTAACACTACTACATCCATATTAGCACACTACTCTGTCATTGCTTCAATGTTAAAGATTTTGACAAATATATTTGGTATAAAAAATATTAAGGGTAATCATGTCATTTATAAGTGGATTTTTGTGATTAAAGAATTTTATTTTTAGAATCTCAGTGCACAACTTACCTTACACTGTAATTATTTAAGTTTTATTTTGCCTTAATATATACACAACTGCTACAAAAATGGTCAGAATAATTCTAGTACAACTGCAGGTTAAATTCTGTTCCATTAAGAACAGAGAGTTAATAATGCCAGTCATACACTTAAACTTAGGGGTAATTATACATGTTTAAAAATATATTTTAACTGTAATTACAGTGGAATTGCAGTAAAACTGCTATGCAATGAAAAAACACTTCATCACCCAGCATACCTGAGGCAGGTGGAAACTTAACTAAATCAGATGACTTAGTATTTAAGCCAAGTACTTGGAAAGTTTTTTGGGGACATGTCAGTTCATAAAGAACAGCAAAAATACAGAGGTTTGGGTTTTGTTTTTTTTTTTTTTTAAATCTCTGATAAATTACTGTTAAGGCTAATAACACACAGCAGTAACAAAATGTCCGTGATACTGACGGTACAAAAAGCTGTTACAAACTAGGCTACTCACACCAAAGGTTTTGATTTTGGCCTCAATTTCTAAATGCAGTTAAATATGGTAGAAGTTTTGGGGAGGGATTAAAAAGCAATTATTTAGACTGGAGAAAGAAAAAGAGAATGGTATGAGAAAAGCCTATGTAACGCTGCCCAGAAGATGAAGTGCTCACTACAAAGATGCCTGGAAACATGGAAACTCTTCCGGGTGTCTCCTGCTCTGGTTAGAAAAATGAGGCATATTTTTACATATTCTTTATGACTAAAAAAGATGGCACTCATGCATTACTTGACTATAGTAGCAATATTGCCTTCTGACAGAACAACCCTGCAGGCCCCGACTACTGATTAATTGCTCATGACATAAGGAGTCATGTTAGTATCAGTGGTGGGATCCGGTTCCAGGGAGAGAAAACACAGACTGGTAATTCCTCTTGATCCAAGCTGGAACAAATAACAGAAATGATCACACAGATCAAATAATCTGAAACAAGAACCAAAACAAGGGCCAAAGATGAAACAAGAAGGCTTTGAAAGAATATCTGGAAACATCCATGAAAGACCTTAGAGTTGAGATGTATTTGGAGAGAAAAAATATTTGCTAGGACAAAAGCTACAAAAGGTCTGGACAGACCTGGTATGTCTCTGGTAAAGCTCCTGTCCTAGCCTGGCAAGGTGGATCAGGGAGGTGCAAGCTGTCCCCAAACCTAGCAGAGGACATGAAGAAAGTTATGGCCCCATCTGGGAATTCCTACCTGAGATGCACTGAAGCCTGGATTTGGGGAACTGAAAACATCATCTTCCGAAAGAAATAAAAGGCATGCAGACCAGCATGTCTGGATGAGTCAGTGGAAGAGGAACTGGGCCAGTTGGAAGATTTGGTAAGACTGGGCACATATATCTTCCACATTCTCTGTAACCAACAGAGACCTGGAACAGAAAGACTGCATTATCTGAGCCTGAGTAACACAGAAGCCAATTATTTTTGAGGGAAAATACTCCCTGGGAGTTCTTGCTTCTGTTTAATTTCATAGTCCAAGTGAAAAATGTGGAGACTAGATAAAAATTGTATGAGGGACAGAGGGAAGGGATTTTCAGGCAGCCAACTTGATGAGCTCATCTTCAGTGGTACCACAGCACAGTATCCCCAGGAAAGAAGCTACATTATCCAAAGCTGGTAGAAGCCCTTTGTTTGGCATGTGATGACAAGGACTCTTCTCAGCTTGCCAGTGCACACCCAGGGAGACCCCACCTGAACCTGTAAAGAGCCTGTAGAGACTAGTCCTCCTGGCATGCCCAAACACCAGATCCCCAGAGCAGCTGATGGTTGAAAAAAGAGATAGCTCTACTGGACGTGGCAATTTAAGAACAGCAAAATAAGGCCAAGGACTGCAGTAGAGAGTCCTGAATTTACCAAAGACCCTAGACAGTTGTTTGGTGCAGTCTAATCAAAGAAGAAGAAGGGACTACTTGCAATGGAAATGGGTCACCGTAATGCATGGTAACATTTGGAGACATGGCTCAGGTGTGTTGAGTAAGGGGATTTAACGTGATTTATGAAAACTGTGGTAGACTGATAGGAGGAACTTTGATCTATAAATGAGGGAAACAGGCAACTGGAAAAAGAAAATTTGCAGGAACAATTTAATTAAATACTGACACAACCAAAAGAGACTTTGATAAATCCAAGCCTGGACAGGACAGAGCTTCACCATTGCCCAGTGAGCATCACCCAGCTACTTGTCTGAACTTGCAGATCACCAGCTGGAGATATGTTTTGGAGGTAGAAGGCTCGGTGTTCAAATGTGGGCAGTGAAAAACTGGTCATGGAATTTTGCTAATAAATACAAAAATCTATGAAGGCCCCAAGAAATATCAGTCAAACTGAAAGAGTTGATTTTCTCATGATTTTAGAGAAAACAGAGCCCAAACCCATCACAGACGGAGACAGTGACAGGAGGGTGGGAAAAGAAAGGGGAAAACTTGAGTGCTGGAATTCATTCAGAAGCCTGTCCACATGAGAAAATACTCAGTTTTATTTCATTTTTGGTAGTAACTGTGTCATAAACATCAGAAGTAGCCAACAAATTCAGTCTTTAGAAAAAAGCCAGTTAAATAAACTGACTTTAAAGAAACCAGTTAAATAAAATACGATTTCTAAGTGTTTAGGAATAATAATTATAAGAATAAGAATAGTAATAATAAAATAACAGTATGTCCTAAAACCACTCTGAATTCAATTCCAGAGCTGTAATCTTGGACTCAGTGAAAACACAGATGATGCCGATCAAGCCGGAGGTTGGCACAGAAACATACGTTGAGCAGCTACTCTATCATGTCACAGTATGAACAAAGAAAGACTGAACAAGTCACTGGGGAAAGATATCAGCATAATATGAATTAACCTTCAACCAGTCCCAGAATCTCACCATCTTTTTGGCTAAAATATATAGCAGATTTTCTTTGGAAGACAGAGGATAAAGTGCTAGAATCTGCGTTGTTTTCAGAATAGATATTGATGAGGATGTTATAGTTGACCCAATGTCTGTGTGAAAATAGGTGTAGGGATGTGCAACTGGAACTTAAAACCAGGTAAGGTGTACTGTCAGAGCAGTGTGAGGCTTGAGGTCATTTTAAATGAGATTAAAGTGAAGCACACTGTGGCTTCCCAAGTGGTCCATCACAAGGTCCCTTGGTTTACCAGGACTACAATATAGATGCAGCAAGTGGGTGAGAAGAAGAAATTCTTTGGGTATTGAGTGTCATTTAGCTTTGAGTTGAACCCTAGTGACTGCCTCTGCCTTACCCTCCCTTTGCTTCAAAACATTCAATAATGCTTACAGACAGCAATGTTTAGAGCTGGACTCAGGGTCTAATAGACCTGGCATGGTGGTGACATGCAAAGAAATATTTCCAGAGAAAAGATCTTTGGAAAAAAACCTTGCCCAAAGGAAGTTCTGGTTGTGGTTAAATCTGTAAGACATTTTCACCATGGGTTGCAAGACAGCATAGCTGTGGTTAGATCAGGCCAAAGTTTCTTGCACAGTGCACTGACTCTTTTAATTCAGAAATCCTGGGGGAAATTTTCTAGGTGGTTGCAAAAATTGCCTTGTTTTGATTTCATGGCCATATTGAGGCCTGGGTGTGAAAACATACTAAGGCTGATGCTCTTCCAGATGGTGTTATTGGGAAGCTAATTACAAACATTGTCTCAGGCAGGAGTGGGAGGAACTAGTTTCTCCAGAGAAGGCGTCTGCTTGGGAAAAGTTGAGTGTTTCTTCTGTTCCCTTTTTTTTCTTCTTTTACTGGTTTGAGAAAGTACGGTGAGGCTACAGAAAAGGAGTCTAGGAAAGGACTTCCAGAAATATATCTTGGTATCAAAATGAAGTCACTAGAAAGTAATTTGAAAAAACTGACCATCCAGAACCACAGTGTTCCCTGCCTGTTGCTACTCAATGTATATGCAAGTTCTCACCCTGGTCTGAAGATCCAGAAAATGAGACACTCAAAGAGAAACACACTGGAGACCCTGTGTGAAAATTAGAGTCTAGGAGAGATTTCTGGATTAGTGAGAAGTCACTGGCAGGGATGTGGATCCCCTGTATCCCATCCTAATAATCTCTGGCTTATCTCTAGGATGTTCTACACTCTGCCCACTTGAACGTCCTGGACAACCTTACTCTCAGGTAACAGTGAAGTGACAACCTGTGAATGCTGTGGTATACCTCTACGCAGGGTGTGCAAGCAGCAGACAGAATGCAGCAGTGTACGTTAATTTCCTTACATGCTTTATACCTGGCTCCCATCCTCAGTGGTGGAGGAAAAACTTATCACTTAATCTTAGTTAGGCAATTTTTAATTTTTTTGTCCAGGTTGCACATCTAGTGTTTAACTGCCTCTCAAATTCTCGCCAAGGTGGAGGCATCTCAGAAGAAGTTTAATTTCAGTATTCATTTTGTTCTTCCTCCCAGTTCCTGATTCCTTCCTGTAAAAGATGTTTTACGGTTTGAAGTTTCAAATCTCAAGACTTCATTCTGCAACACGATTAAATGACTTCTTTTTACTGAAAGTATTTGTTCTGCTTTAATTTAGTTGATTTTGTTTCAGCAAATAAACCATAAACATTTTTTCAATTTCTTTTCCTCCCTTTTTGTTTTAACCAAACATCATCTTTTTAGTTGCTGCTGAAAACCACGTAATTTCTTCCAGTTTTCAATCCATTTTTTTTCACAAAAAACTCATTTTCATATCATTGCCAGGCTTTACTTCATATTTTAAATTTAAAGCTTTCTAAGTAATTGCACATTTTGGTGTGGGTGCTAGAAGATCTCACAAATTCATGCCTCATTCACATGCACCAGTTGCCCAGGTTCACCCAGGGTCTAAAGGCAGAGCCCTGTCTTTTCCATACCCCTAAAATTGGGGTCCCTTTAGCATCTCTCAAAACACACATTTCTCCAAGCCATAGCAGAATGTCTTAGAGGCTGGTATAATTGGCAGAAGACAAAACAGCACTGTTTTGGGCATAGAGCAGAAAGCATGTAAGCATTAAAACAATTCAGCATGGCTAGCATTAATTTACTATTCTGTTTATGATTAAAGCAAACCTGTCCAAACAGTTAGTCAGACCGAGATGAGTTTGCACAGCTTTGTCTAGATGTCTTGTCTTATTTAGGATCTGGACCTCTGAGAAGCAGGAATGCAGAGGCAAAGATGCGTTATGGTACACAAGTACAGAGCAGATAAATTCGTCGACGCTGGGTGGACAGTGACAAAATGCTGGTTAAAACTCTCCAAGCCCTGCTGCTTTTTGCAATAAACATTGCATTAAATTCAAGTTCTACACCAGCCATCTCCTGTAGCTGTTCAAAAGCTCTAGTCTATGGTGAGGAGAGGAACTTTCCAGTAGGCTGAAGGAGTACAGGTGGTTGAGTTTACCAGCTTTCCAAGTGGTTTTCATTTCTTTTTCCTTCCTGAGATAGTTAAATGCACATTCCTCAGCTGTGTAAAAACAAATGGCCTACTCTCCCACTTTGGGTGGATTTCAAATGAAAGCCAGGCTTAATTAGAGCTTTTGAAAGCTTAAGAGTTAATACATGCCCATTAAACACTAACCACCAGTCATTTACTGTGCGTTTGCTAGTAATAAGGAGCTGTGCAAGGGGCTCTGGCCGTCAGTGTTCACAGACGTGCCGATGTGGGATGGGGGGCTGCATTAGTGGGGACCATCTTAGGAGGAAGGATCACATGCGTGGCACCATGCCTGGCTTGGGAGGGCAGACAGAGGCCAGGGAAAGAAGGAGCAGATGTCTGACCTTTCTGAGGCTTGGAGAAATATCTCCAGCTCAGAAATACCAGGAGGGTAAGCTTGTCTCTCTGTTGGATTTTCTATGAGGTTTGAGCTTGCAGGGGGTCATTGGCTCTGAGTAGTCACCAGCAGACCCTAACCACTTGGCATTTTGCAGGCCAGCTCTTCAGCTCTGTAAGTCAATGGCATGATGCTGACGTGTACCTGGCGAAGATCACAGTTGCACAGGATGAATCCCTACAGTTGTCCCTGTGCAGGAAACACCACAAGAATTATTGTTCCTATTTTATAGGCTGGGGAAGCTGGGGATTAAATGAGTTGTCAAAGGCCACACAGAGAGCCAGTGGCAAAGCAGGCAGTATGCCGTAAACCCTCTCTGCTCTCAGAGGCATCTCGCAGACCACACTGCCTCTTAAAGGCAGCCATTCAACAACCCTGTGGCTTGTATATATGTTTAAATGGAAGACAAACTGCAGCATTTTTGTCTTTATTTGCACTAGTAACATCTGTCCAGACTTCTAAGACTGCACAATGACTGATGAGTAGCTCAGTAAAGATCTCTAGCAGACAAAATAGACATGAAACACACAGGGAGTTATATGTTTAGCTTCCCTGCAAAAATCTCACTGACAGTCTTGCAATAAATATATAATTTTATGGCCTATTTCTCAATCATATTCTGCTACATAATATCATGCTAAGAACTGCTAGCTACCTTGCCAATGGAAATATGTTGCTGGCAAGCCATGAGTCTCTCCAGATCTGCTCAAGGAGTCATAACTGTAACAATATAAGCAAATAGATCATCAGCATATTCCTTTCTGATTTTTTTTTCCTCTTTTTCTTTCTTATCCTTCTTCTTTCCCCTCATTTTCCCCTCTCACTTTCTTCTGTCTCCCCTTCTCCTCCATCCCTCCGCCTTGCTCACTCCTCCATTAGTGTTTAGAAGGTTTCACAGTTTTCTCCCAACCCTGGAAAGAATGTAAGTCGATGCTGCTGATTGCCTTTGAAAACATTTGGAACAAATTATCTCTACTTTTGGAATTTGAATAAAGGAATGTGAGCCTCACTGGAGAAATATGAAATACAGGGTGGGATTCACAGAAGGCCTGTAGCTTTTTTTTCCCCCTCTTTCTTTTAAAAAAGAAAATAATACACATTTTCTTTATTTTTTTTTCTTCTTTTTGTTACTTCAGGTTGGAAAATATTTCATCTGGGAAAAGTGAAGAGTCTAGGGAAGTGTTTTTTGTGAAGTGGCATCTTTATCAGCTCTTTTAAAGGTGAAAATTATTATTGGCATGAGTAAATTCTTAACATGAACTCCATGAACCCAGTGGGCTTGATGAATAAATGAAGCAGATCTTGGACTCTCTCCTCCCAGTGAGGGAGGATTTGGGTCACTGAAGTCTCCTTTTCCTGCCTTATTCTGCTTTTAGTTAACTTGCCTCAGTTTCCCTGCCTGCAGGCTGCTGCCACACTGTGGTGCTGTGGAGTTGCCATCAGTAAAAAACAGATGTCCTGAGGAAAGGTGCTGTGTAAATTTAGGACAAGTCACACATTTCCAGATTCAGACTTTCCTACGTGTAGGAGTATTTGTCTCCAAGATTTTATTTTGTCTCCTTGCAGAAAATGGTGCCAACCACAAAGTTTGGTTCCAAATCATAATACAAATGGCTCAAATTTGGTGGAAGGAATTGGGAACTAAGGCTTTTTTTTTTTCCTTTTTTTTTCCTTTTTTGTTTGTTTTGTTTTGTGTTCAGACTCATGTCTAGTATAAATGCAAAAACCTTATAACTGAAAGATGGACAACTTTGCACTTCTTGAGGCCACAAACTAGAAAGCAGGTCAAAAGCAGAATGGCTAAAATTGTGTTGTGCCCTGGCTAATAATTTCAGGCTGCTGACACAGACAGGTCTGTAGCACAGTGGCAGGAGCAGCAGGTGAGAAGGCAAACACCAGCCTTTGCAAAATCAGTAACTAGCTGGTCCACAGACTCTTGTTTGGTTTTAGGAACATTGCTTTTGAGGTTTAATCAAGAGAAAATAAGGGCAGGAACTTGCCTCATGGACGATGATCCACCAGACCCAGTGTTGCTGGTTCCCCTGGGCCCCACATGGCCACCATGGGCCACAGGACCCTGGCCTGACAGCTCTGGGTTTAGCCCTTCTCTGAAGAAGTTTATAAACTGAGGAAGAGTGTCTCACAGGGATTTTCAACAAATAACTACCCTGAGCTTCTTCTTACTTTGCAAAAAATAGAAAGTACTAATGAACAAGACATTTTCCTATTTCTCTTCTGCTTTTCTGGAGACTGTCCAGAGGAGCTGAAGCCTATCCACACTAAAAAGCTGATGTGGCTACTGAGTTTGACCTGGTAAGCAGAATTGAATATAAATTGCTCTGAAGATCAAATAATCTTTTTTAAAAGAGCAGCTGAAAACTGGTTTCTAAGCTTTGGAATTTTTGTTTTGTTTCCTTGACTCATAAAGCTTTGGTGAATCCTGCCCTTAAGTAGAAGAGATGGTGATAGATGCCAAAGCCCTGGCAGGTTTGAATCTGTTCACATAAACCCCGTGGGTGTGAATTTGATTCTTTCCAATGATTGTTTTGGAATGATTTAGTCACATTGTTTTGACCTACTTTCCCTAGTTGCAAACTCCATCCAAGCTGGTTATTGTTTATACAAAAGGAATGTGAAGGCTATTTTATACACTGGTATTTTATTTCTGATAAATTTCATAAATAAGCTAAGAAAAAAAAATCAAAAAAGGAAATAAGAAGAAGTAATTGCAGGCAAACAACAGAGTGTACCATAGGATGAGGTTTCTTCTCCAAATTCTGTCTTTGGTCCTCAGCATTTTGTAAGATAGGATATAAGAGAGCAACTGGGGGATAATTAATTGTGGACTGAAGAAAAGAAGGTGGCTCAGGGGACAGAATCAAGTCCTCCATGCCTTGTAGCAAGTCACAAATTGAAGGGTTGAGAGGTGGCTAGGAGATGAAAGAGGGTCATCTATGAGGGGTTTGGAGACCATTGCCTGGCAGTTCCCATCAGATCACAGGCAGTAAATTATACCAGCAGCTGGGCCATGGGGTTATTTTCTGGACACCTTCTCCTGGTTGCGCTGACAGGCAGTTTGGGATCGTCAGTGCTACTGTGATAGCAGTAATAGAGATGATTGGATTTCTCCTTCCTGGAGAGAGAATGTGCCCTACGGAGCTGGGGAGAGATAGGAATCGGGAAGATCATAAATGATGGGAAGGCAACAGTTGAGGAGGGAGTCATTAAAAGGAAGTTAATACTGTGAGTGGGAGGTAGTCTAAGAAAGTATATTAGAAGCTGAAATGTAAACTCAAAGGGCAGATCTAGCCCTTTATCTCTATGATTTTCAAAAGAGTCCTAGGGAGTGAAGTGCCACAAATTTTTACAGGAAGCTTGACATGTAGTAGTTTTTTACACCTCTGGTAATCAACATCTTCATATCTGACAGCTGGACTTGGAGCAAGTACTCTTCTAGTGTTTGCTAACACCTTGGAACAACACCATCACTAACAAAAACACAAACCAACCTCTCGTCTTCACCAGGGAAATCAGAAATGATCATTAAGACCCTCAGGTTCCCACCTCCTAGATAACATAAGCAGGAAAACACCTCTGTGTTAGGTCAGTTTTGAACTGAAGCACAGAAAAAAATAAAAAATTGGGTGTAAATATGTCTTCAATGCCAGACCTGCTGGACTTTAGGAAATCCGCATAAGCATACAGCTCCACTCAGCTTAAAAGCTTACAGCAATGAAATATTACCAATAAAACATCATCAATAGACTCTCACATACAGTAATTGGAATGCAAAAGGTATTTAATCTTCAAGCATAACATATATCATGGCTGAAGCCTGGAAAACCGAGAATAACGGCATTTATATCCCTTTTCATTTTTTGCATTTTAGTTCTGTGCAAGACAAAGAAAACATCTGTAGGGAAAGTATCAATTCTGTGGCAAAGGTTACGGATTAAACTGCTGCTCTGTAAATATGTATATACACCTAAGATGTATACATTATTCTGAAAGGAAACCAGTCATCCAGACATTGATTTTCCTGCAAGAAAATAATTCACTGATGCGCAGTTGATGTAATTTAACAGGCACTATTTGTTCTTCTCATGCATGGATCTTTGCATTCAAAGGATATGGTTTGCTAATAAGTTTGTGCATATGTGTTGCAGAAGAGGGAAATCTTTACCTAGAAATTTTTATCTCCACTGAATGCTACCTTTCAGCTAATGAGATGGCTGTCACCTAAATTTTCATTGTTTTAAGAGCAAGTGGCTGTCAACAGTTTTCTTTCAAGCTTGAATGATGAAAGGAAAACACCACGCTGCCTCATCTGGCTAGCTTGCTGAGAGCTAATGAGCCTGAGGCTGCACCCATCTTTGCTATACTAGTGTGACCTTATGTCTGCTAATGCACAGGGAAGGAGTGAAAAATGTACTGCTAGTTCCCTCCAACAGTTCCCCGGGGACATGCTGAATGTGCCAAACAATTTAGTAAATATATATCAAGTTACTGTGTTGAAACACTCCAATGTATTGTGACCCTGGGTATCTCAATCAAAAGATCATATTTTATTTTTGCTTATCTTCCCCCTCTGTGTTCAACATTTGATAATTCCTCTTTAGAAAGGATATATTTTCTTGCTAAATTTTAAATGTTGCACAATAATTTTCACCTGATGTTTAGTTTTGTAATAGACTACCTGAAATTTTTAACTGTTTTTCTTTGTTTAGTTCTTTTTTTTTTTTTTTTGTGTGGGTTTTTTTGTGTGTGTGTGTGTGTGTGTGGTTTTTTTTTGTTTTTTTTTTTTTTTCTACCAGGTAAATAGAATTTAATGTAAGATTTGATAGTGCAGGTTTGAAGGCTGCTTAGATGTTAACAAGTGAAAGTACTGAGTAGCATGGACCATGCATCTCAAAAAGATTTTCCATGCATAGTCAGTAGAAAATATTTCATGGCTTCCCCTTGGTGGAACCTCTTTCCTCTTTGTGCTCAATTTCCATAAATATGGCTGGAAATCAGCTTTACTGGATTTTAAAATAAAACTTTCATTTGAAAACTTTACAATCAAATATGCAGTTTGAAATTGTCCTGTATGGTAGCTATTTGCTGAAGCCATCTAATAGGGAACAGAAATGCCACCAAGCAGTATGTGTATATATATATTTATATATATATATATAAATAACCCTGTGAAATTGCAATATTCACAATGTATAATGAATTTTTGAACACTAAAGAAGCTTGAGAGGTTTTCGATGAAAAAAAATAATTTTATCATTGGTTAAAATGTTAGTTTTCCAATGAAAGTCAAAGCAAAACGTAAAAGTCTAGAAGTATCAGATAAGTTACTAGTGATTACTTATTTTCACAGCTCTAGGACTTCCCATCTGCTGGAATAGAGTTAAGGGCTTTGATCTGGCCAGTGATCTTTGTGAGTTATGTAGCAGATTTGCCTTTTATCTAATAGACCTGTCTTGTGTCTTGGTATTTTTGGCAACACCTGGAGAACACAGCCTAGACTGATGAGTATCTCTTCACGTAAATGTGAAGCATGGAGTACAAGTGGGTTTAAAAAAAAAGGAGTTTGAACTTCTGGCAGGAATAGTCATCAATTCTGAATATTTTTGGGTGATCTGGTCAAAAAGACAATAGATAAATTGGGTAGAGAGAACTGCACCAGATCTTTTCCTGATCAAGTCAGTCTTGCACCTTCTGGTAGCATCAATGCAAGCTGTGATAAATGAAAAGCTTCACTTTCATACCTCATCATATGTCTGTATCACCCATTTATTCTACTCAAACACAAACATTTTGAAAAATATCTGTCAGGCTGGCCACAAAGTAGAACAAAGCTCTGAAGTGATGACTCCTCTAAATATACTCAGTCTATTCCTCTGTGGTATGAGGATGTTCTTAATGCATCACAGAATCACTGCCTTGTCCCAGGAGATAAATAACGTAGATTTTCGTCATGAGATACTGTTGGACAAAAAGTCCCAAGACAGGATCTGCTCTCTTCTAGCAACCTTGGAGCATGCAGAGGGTAAACCTCTTAGAGATGTCACTTATTCCAGAAGACCTTATCAGCCACAGCACTCTGTGTAGTTTGTCAGTTTATGAAGTTTAAAGATCTTTACATATAGAAACAGCATAGACATTTTTAGCTATTCCACCCAGCCCACGGCTCCCCTCCATGTCTCTTCAGTCAAGTTTCTGAGGCCTCAAGATCACAAATTTCTACCATTTCCCTTGAGGATGATCTTGGCAACCGAAGAGGTGCTTATCTTTTGGGAAGTCACTCCCTACACTGAAAGAAAGGAGCTTTGTAAAAGGCAGTCCTGATCCCAGATGAAGTATAGGGAGAAGACACTGATTTCCCCATGCCAAGGACAGAGGATGCCAGGAGGGAAGACGAGGTTGTTGACCCTGTTTGGCACTGGACTGACCATGGTTGCCCCCAACACCTCAGTGCCTGCCAGGGCTGTCTCTGCTGGGTTGTTCAGCCCCAGGAGGATGGACTGCAAGGAGGCAGAGCTGCACACAGACCTCCTGTCCTGTCCCTCAGTTTCCACACTTTATAGTGGGCTGTTTTGTTTTGTTTTGCGGTTGCCAATCAGCACTTTTTCCTCTGCTGTTGGAACAGTAAAAGCGCTGGCTTGTTGGCATGGGAGCTGCTTTTCCCTCGCATTAAGCCTGTCTGAGTTATTATTGCATTGCAGTCACCCAGTCCCTTTTGCTTTCTGTGTTATCAGCATTTCCCTACTATAGCTGTTGCAGTGCACTTTAACGTTGTGGATGTGCTTTATAAGCCCTGAGCCTCAAATAACAGGAGCAATATTTTCTTCCCTGTGGTCTTTACCTTCACTATAAATAATTATTAGGTCTGAAACATGGAAATGTATGTTTGATTTCCTTTATTTGCCTCCATCCACACCTCCCTGAACTGCTGAAATAAATACTTCATACTAATTATTATCCTTTAAGACTCACAGAACAGCAAATGCTTACACACTGCTTAATGCACAGAGCTGCAGTATGGGTCTCATCCAAAAGCTACAATCAAACCAGGACAAGATTAAGTATATTCAAGGCAAACACACCCACAATCTAATCAAGACAAAAGAAGAAAACCTGGCTCTCTTTGAGTCAATGGGAGTTTTGCCATTGACTTCAGTGAGGTTAGGATTTCACCCAAGATAAACAAGTATGAGACAAGACAAAATAAAATAATTTAGAAGTGGGAAGGTTTGTGGATGAGTCATGGGAGAATAAGGGAAGGGATATTTACTTCCTGGGGGGAATGAAGATGAGGCAAAAATGAAATATGAATATTTAGATGTGGCTCAGTGCAGTGAAGGAAAAGTGAGGGGTCCCAGCATGCACCGCAGCACAGACCCTGCACCCTTCTGACACCAGGATGTGGCTGCGTGGCTGGCCCCACTGTCACTCTGCTGATGAGGGGTTGGCACCATGGCCCAACAGGCAGCATGACAAATGGCTTCACCAAAAACTCACAAATTACTTTTTTCCTCATTGAGATTGTTCCTTCCTGCAAAAGTTCTGGAAGGTTCTTTGTCAGACTTTATTTTCCATTTTTTTACACCTGGAGAGCAATACTAAGTATCCCAAAACTAAAAGAACCTCCTTTGATTAAAAAAATAATAGAAATAAAATGGTTTTGAAGAAAAAATGTTTTTTTTCTACTGTGCTCAAATAACATGAAAAGCTTACTTTTTTTCCAAACAGCAAAAACATTTAATCTGTTGGTTTTTTTGAGATGGGTTTCCTGGTGATACAGTGTGACTATTTTACAAAAGCTGGGAGAGAACAGGGTCTTTCCCTCTTAGTCTTGTTCTCAATGGAAAGTGAAGAGGGCTGGATCTTGCCTTAGGACACACCGTCTACCCTCAGCTTTGCAGTCCCTGTCACTCACAGGACCAGTTGCTGGGGAGAGGAGCTACCACTACTTCATAAATGAGTGCATGGGTACCTTCAACATTTAGGCTGTCTTTTTGCTGTCGTGAAATGGTGCTTAAAGGGCATAATATGTTATGGCAAGCAAGTGGTAGCCTTGCTGAGGTTGTCATCCTTCTGTAAAGAAAGCAGTGCTGCTCCAGAAGATGATTCTCCAAGATGCCAGCTCTGAATTACCTTCTGCAGGACTTTGCTGTTACTTGGTGTTGCAACAGGCAGCACAAAGTCAAGATGTAGGCCATTCACTAGTGGTATACTCCCGGGGTACAGGGGTACCTCTTCTGGGGCCAGTACTATTTAATATCTTAATTGGTGAACTGGACAATGGGACTCAGTAAATCTGGAGAAGGTACAAACTGGGAGGCTGATCCACTGGATGGGTGTGCTGCTGCTCAGAGGGACATGGAGAGCCTGGAGAAATGGGTGCGCAGGAACCCAATGAGACTTAGCAAAGGGAAGTGTCAATTCTTGTCCCTGGGGAGAGACAACCACAGGCACTCTATCCCTGGAGATGCTCAGAACCTGTCTGGACCTGCTTTGGCTGAGCATGCTTGAGCAGGGCTTTGGACTAGGTGGTCTCTGGAGGTCCCTTCCAACCTCAGCTGTTCTGTGATTGTGTGTGTTCCCTACAGGACGGATAAAAGATTTTAGACAAAGCAGGGTAAAGTTAGTCTTTGGATGTACCTGACACATCTGTGTCTAAGTCCCCTGTGTTTGGATAAATAACAAATTCCTTAATCTTCTCACTTCCTATGCAGGGAATTTAACATCTGCAAGTTACTCAGGGATGCTACCTCTCTGATATCTCATGCACACATACAGACAAGAACATTTCTAACCAGCCTGGGCCAACTTCAGTACAACTCTGCCTCAGATGCAGTTAATAAAGGTTTCTTCACACATTTGGCTGGGAATGAGACTGAGAATTAGTAAAAAATGTATAGTTGAATCACCTTATGAAACTAAAGATGCTGACAGTTTATGATACTTATAATGATGGTGGCTTCCATTAAAATGTCATTCATGAAATGGCTCTTACCACCCTAAGTTACTATTCAGAGTGCATAGGAATTTCTTGGCATCCCATATACTAGCGAACGGCAGCTTATTAAACTCTCATGATAACGAATTCTTCTGAGACCTGAAGATAACAAAGAGGGAGAGAGAACATTCTGGCTCAGTCACAAAGAGTCATTGTCCTGAGGGCTACTTAGTGCTCCTTCAGGGGTGCAGAGCTGCTGACAGGGAAACTCCACTGCACTGAATCCCTGCTAGAGAGGGAACAGATCTGAAACCCATTTTTCCTTTGCTAAAATGAGCCAGTAAGGAGCACTTAAGAGACAGAGTAAGAACTGAACATGGGTAGTGCAATTTTTTCTACTGATAGTGCTATCCAGCCAATAATAAGCACTAGAGAGACCACCTCCTGGAATTTTGTCCAATTTTTTTCAACCTCTGTAACACCTTGTGGCTATGAGTTCCTCTGGAATGGCAGGGGAGCAGGAGCCAAGTGGAGCCTTACAGTGCCCTTATATCTCTTATCTGGCTTCTGCAACAAGCCCTCTGGGCATAAATAAGATCAACTTCAAAGCAGCAAGAGAATGAAGAGGGATCTAGGATAGCCCAGTTGGAGAGTGCGTGGTTTGTAATGAGTGCTTGAAAACAGCATAGTTGCATCTGTCCTTGCAGCAGAGATAGAGAAGCAACCAAAGACAGCAGTCCAAGAAGGGGTCCAAAGACAGCAGAAAACACAATAAACTGATAAACTGGGAAGAGATTTTCTACCTTTTCCAAACTCCTAAATTGTCTTTAAAATGCCCCTGTATGGGCACACATACTGTTTTGCAGTGAGGGGAAAGAAAAAATTGTGGTGAGGCCTTGTTAATGTCACAGCCCAGAAAGTTCCTGAAGAATTCTTTCTTTCACACAAACTTCACACTGCTCCCCAAAAAAATCACATTCCGGACTTTTCTTGCTATAAGTCCATATCTGGTTATCTGCTACTGGAACCACAATGTGGCCATGAATCCCAGACTCAACCTCAGCCTGCCATGGAGGCCTGCCAAGGTCTCCAAATCTTTTACAACTAGAGTTTCAATCAAGTTATTTTTTTGCCTAATCAAAAAGTGAATAAGATATACAATTTCAGGACTTCAAAGATTCTGTCTCCCATGGAGGGATATAAATGAAACCACAGTTTTCATAATGCTGGTAATAGCTGACAGTAGCTATTTGGTAAAATAAGCTCTGACTGACTCACAGAACATGCTTCATGGAAGCAAGAACCATTAAAAAAACAGGCTAAATGGTGTGAATGAAGTGAGATTCACAGCTCAAATAGTAAGGGTAGACATAGCTGTTATTGTCATAAAAACCAAGGGTTTAACCCAGAAAGATATCTATCTGCTGGGCTGAAAACATGAATGGTATTTGGGGCAAAACTAAAAATAGCAAAGGAAGCTGATGAAAAGGTCTCCCAACACCCTAAGCCATAATTCTTACTCAGTTCCAAGACTATCTTGGCTGGTTTCTTAAGCAATTGATTCATTCAGATAAAATGAAATCAAGCAAGAATTGATGTTTCTAAATTCGCTTGGAAATGTTACACTAATTAATTCGTATTTTATATCATGATGAAAATTAAATTAGAATGCTATGGAGTCAGCAATGCTTTCCCCCATTACCCGAAGGAACAAGGACCAAAACCTGAATACAGATTCCAGCCTTCAGTGGTTCTAAACTGCTTTAGAAATTAAAGGTGTGGCAACCATTTTGAACAACAAATAACAGCTGTGCCCTGAATGATGAATAAAACAGCCTAATTAATGTTGTGAGAGATTCAAGAAAGAGAGAGATGACCGATCTGTTTCCAGATGAGATCCGTAAGCGATGGCTTAAAATAAAATGCTAAAATATGGGGGGGGACATTCTGGAAAGTATGAATTGACAAAACAAGCTTGTTGCATCAACAACAGTGAGTCTGAAAGTAGGACAAATAAGAATAGACAATCAAGAATCATAACAAGAAAGGCATGGACGTAGAAAATCCTAAGTACAGCACAGAAGAATGAGACATGCACACCCCCACCCCGAATGGATTTAAAGTAGTTATTGAAATGGACCAGCTGCTTAGGAAGTAGAATAGAAACATCTTGTGAATCTTGGTGCATTTTACTAGTTACTTTGAATTACAGATGCAAACAGCTGATATTAGAGAACATTCCTAGTTCACCCCTCTATTGCCACCTTTTCTATTAACAATCTTTCCAATCAGCTTAGTCAGGCTGAGTAGGAGTCTATAAACATTTTCATGAAAGCTCCAAACTGAGCAACATGTTTCTGGCTTTCTCCCCAAACTAAAGCTTGAGATCAGTTTGTCAAGAAATCTTGTAGGGAGCTGTTAGGAGGAAAACTTCTCCCTCTGGCAGAGTGTATAGTCTGAAAAACAAGCCATGTGTAAAGCCCTCCCTCCAATGGAGAACCTCCATTCTTTGAGGCAAGAAAAATTATACACTTGCTAGTTTTGTAGACACGTGGAAATGATCAGGCAGTCTTCATTTCGGATCATCCCTACTTGACCAGCTCTAAGCTATCTTTACTGTATGCTCACTGTTGTGATAAAGAATTATATTTTTGTTATGGTAGATGCCATGAACAGCTGACATAGTAGGTGACAACAATAAGATGGGAAAGACAGCATGAGCTCTGGACACATCCAACAGAAGGTTGATTCATTCCCTGAGAGACCAGAGAAAACCAGACATCTGTATCTTCAACTACAGCATCAAAGTCTATGTTGAGGCATTGGAAAAGCTGGGAATATCTTAGTATAACTGGGAAATATAAGATTATCCCCCTGGAATTCTTTAAGCAGGATTGCACTACTTATACAAAGTGGTTTCCCTATGGTTAAGCACATTGTCTGGTCCTGGTATTAATGCCTCCTCCTTCTAAGCTTGTTAAGCCCCAGTGGGATGCAAGGTAGTCAGCGGAGATGAGCACTGGGACCACAATGTGAGACTCATAATGAACTTTCTGGACCGCCCCTGGATCAAGTTAATAGATGCTAAGTTACTATGTCATGTGGACACATTTGCTTAGCACATCCATCTTGCGATGCAAAATGAGAGCAAAGCCACTTGGTGTGTTGATCTGCAGTTGTTTAGGGTAAGTAGAGTAGAATGGAATAGAATAGAATAGAATAGAATAGAATAGAATAGAATAGAATAGAATAGAATAGAATAGAATAGAATAGAATAGAATAGAATAGAATAGAATAGAATAGAATATTTCAGTTGGAAGGGATCTACAATGATCATCTAGTCCAACTGCTTATGCTGTGCTAACCTGGTTGCTTGCAGTTTGTGCACATCCACATGACAGTTTTGTGGCTGTGTATAGATACAGAAGCCTGTAGCACTTGAAAACAGATCTTTAAAAAGCAGAACAGAACTGAAAGTCTGACACACCAAAGCAATCATGTTGCATCTCATCCTGTTTCATGTTGTACTCACATTTTCCTTTAGGAGGCCACTCAAACACATACCAGCTGCTAACCTGCCTACTGTCCAAAGATGGGCCAATTTACCAGTCTCTGGTACTCTGTATAATCATTCGCACCTGTGAAAGGTCACTGTAAAAATACGGCACATCAGAGCTGCACTGTTTAACACCCACTGTGTAGAGATGTAAATGGCTAGCCACTGCAGAAGGCAACTGAGAATTGATCCAATATGCTATGTTAATTAAATGTCTGACCAGACATAACTAGAGGAAAAGCAGAGGATAACGAGGACTCAGTTTCTTATTTGTTCACACAAACATTCAGCCATTTTTTGTGGTCACAAAGCATATTTATACTTTCTATAATACCATAAATATACACAACAGCAAAAGTTGCTGGAATTGTCAATGACTTCATCATCTATATCAGAAATATAACATTCTTCATGATCTTCTGTAAAGAACAAGCTCTTTGCCACTACATCAAACAGCATCTTAAATAAATTATTTTCCCCCTAGTGCCAATGTGAAGGTTGTAGCAAAAGCTTAGTGTTCGGATGTCTTGGAAACCTATTTGATAAAGATGCATTCACAAAAGAACAGATTGTGCCAGACTGTTCCAATAGCTTCCTGGTTTTCTAGACAAATGTAACTGATCTTCTAGACAAATGAGATGTGAAAAACCTCATTTGTTAGGATACCCTTACAACCTGAGACACAATCTAGCTATCCGGTGAAGGTGGAGAATTGGGTGGGAGATGGAGTGTTTAAAGGGAAGACAGTAAGGGTTGAAAGTTGAATTATCATTCTGGGGGGAGACCATGCCTTTGGACCTCACTCTGGTTTTCTGCTCATGCTGACAGAAGGCACCATCTTTCACTATTAATAGAGAGGAATGTCAGAAGGTCGTACACATGGCATGAGCTTGGAAACCTGATTGAGAGGAATATCATATCATTCACAACACAGTGCAAAATCATGAGTCCTGAGGGCAAGTATCTCAGTATTTTGATATTCTGATAATTTGAGAGCTCATCCTTTGGAACGATTGAGGAAGAAATGGCCTAGAAGCACCAGCTGATCATAGGTAGAAGTTGTAGAACAACAAATATGATCTAATAGTTTACAAAAAAGGGGAGTTATTTCTAGTGGAAAAAATGAAGATTTGGTGAGAAGTCCTCTGAAGACATGTTCAAGAGACATGGAGCAATTGTGCAAGAAGTTATAGTAGTAGAAGAAAAAGGAATTCTTGTAACTGTAAGGCAAAACCCAACCATTTTTAAGATGTTTCTCTTTATGATGTAAAGGGAAGTTTGGTAAGTTTATGCAGTGGATTATGTGAGATACCTGTCTGTAGTAGTAAAGGCAGTGGTCCAGGAGATCTGTAGGTACATAACAATCTCAATTTCTAAGTTAATTCTAGCTCTTTATGGCTATTATTTCTTGTATAAATGTCATTTTTTTGATTAGATACCCTCCTCTTTCCCCTAATGCTTACCCTTAGTCCCCTTCACTTCAGTAGGTTAAAATGTTACGCTCTGTTAGAGCATTCACCAGATCAGATGGGCAAAAAATGGGGTGACTTCACCACATTGTGCAGAGGAGGGTATGGCACAGATCCAGTTGACCAGTCACCTTGGGTAAGAGCTGTGCCATTCCCTTCAGCTCAACTAATCTCTATGCCATCAGATGTTAACACAACTTGATGACTTCTAGACTGGTTCACTTCTGGCGAGCTTGAAGCATCTGCCCATTCAGTTAGACCCTCTCCACAGGTGTTGCCTTTCATTTAGGAGCCAAAGAATGGATTAACTGAAGATACCACTGAGCTAGGGGCTATGGAAATGCCTGCCCAAACAAAATGTGGTAAAAGCCAATGACCTGCAAATGGGTCACTTGTATGAAGCAAAGTCATACTTTCTTGGGAGCTCTCTCATCAAGTCTGGAGAAGCAGTGGCGTGCACACTTTTTATAATTTATGAGTTGCAGACTGTTCATCATGGCTTCCCAGAGGAATGATAATGTGCCTGGCATACGTCTGAATTCTTCCCTCTCAAATATCCAACCAGAAAGTACCAGTGGTGCAGACAGAGGGGAACTACTCAAGAAGAACAAGACTAGAGGCAAGAAAGTAGCATTAGGCAATTCAATCTGTTACACTGTCAATGGATTTGCAGAATCAGATTTTATCTGTCCCTGTTCTGATCTAATTTTTCTTTTATTCTCTTGCAGTCCATATTTCTGTATTCCTAATAGTCTAGCAAATGTTGGTGTAAACTGAAAATTTCACTTGCACTTTGAAATATCAAAATATCTTAACTGCAGCGAATTCTTCCACCTTGGTTGCCTATAGCCAATTACACAATTGCTCTTCTAACTAGCCTGGTTATAGACTCAGACAGGCTGCTTTTTAAAAAAAAAAAAAAAAGCTTCATGTTAATCTCTTTGCAATATTACAGATTAACTCAAGATCAGTTGAGATAAGAGGAACAAGACACTGGGTACTAAATATTCTCATAATTTCAGACTCTCTTCAGAAAAAGTAGTTTTGAATTTGCTCCTTATTTCCCAGATCATCAGCTTTAATTGTAAACTCTTCATCATTGCAGACTATGGGCAGCATGAAATCTTAACAACTGTGGAAGCTTTTTAAATCCAACACACAAACCTCCCTACCTACAGGGATTCAGAAAGAACACTTTTTCAGCTGTTTTTGTCCGCATCAGTAAGCAGCTCCTGAAATAGTGTTCTGGAAAGTGCTTTGAGATCACTGGGTGAAATGAAATCCCATTCTCAGATCCAGTAAATACACAAAACCATAGTTTATTTGAAACGCATCTGCACAATTGAAATGTTTCCTCTGCTGTTTCTGTAAGAGAAGCCCTGCACCTTGAGAAGTAATGCAGACACTTCACTGGTCAGGAGGCACCACTGTTAGTGAATACGCCAAAACCTGATAACATAAACAGAGAAAAGGAGAGAAATTTTCTTGTGTCATTTGGACTCATCAGCCCTGTAAGTGAGACACTGGTTCATCAAGCCAAAATGGCCAGTACAACCAGATTAGCAAAGTTTCTGACTACTCAACTTTCTTCCAGGAAACGTTTCTCTGTATGAAGGCCATCAGCTTCAGGAACCTGTAAACTATGTTCCATTAGATTATTCTATAACAACAGTTTTCATGAGAAATGTGTTGGACACACAACAATATTAAGAACGTTAATTTCTGTAGACTTCTTTGCAGCGATTAGGTCCAGGAGTACAATTTAATTCAGCTGAAAAATTACTTTTTTAATGCTAAGAAATACCAGCTGTAGCAAAGACATAGAAATAACATAGAAATCCTGACTAGCGTAAAAGTTTTGGACTGGTGCTCAAGAAATTTAGAATGAGGCAATGGGGTTTTTTTCTTTCAGAATTACAAGTTTTGCCCAAATGCATTTGTTTTTTTTCAAGTTCGTCAGACAATGCAGGGATGAGGTTAACTTCACCAAGCATAACTGTAGGCAACAAGAGTGGTCTTGCATCACCTTGCAACCAAGGGCTGGGATATTTACCTACGCTGTGAAGAGTCTAATTCAATTTCCTTTTCTGCTGCTGATGATTTGAACTTGCGTATCCCAGGTCAGTGAATTAATTAGGATGCTCTGTGGGTTGCCTGGTGGCGAGACACTCGGTCCCTCCTCCACACTCTCCAGCTTTCCGCCACGGGTGTTGTTTAAGGTTGTATAAATAGTTAATCATGGGCTCTGGGACTGGTGCAGGAGTGCTACGGCTCACAGACAGCATTGAACTGCCAGGACACGGAGTCATTCAGTCTCTCCCTGGCTCAGTTCATCTATTGAAATACAGCACAAAGGTTCCAGCAGATGACACGATGAAAGGCCAGCCCTCCGCATGCCCTGCAACCTCTGATTAGGACATTCACTGCAAACGTAGGAGTTCTTCATCCGAATCCTTGCTTTGAACTTTCCCCCCTCTCTTTTCAGGAGTCTCTCACATTCTCTGTCCCTCAGTTTTCCACCTCTTGTGGGAAAACTATGAGGCAGCCAGAGCCTGCAATGCTGTATGCTTTAGAAATGTATAAATAGTGTAGGAATAACACAGAAAGCAAAATGACTGCCTGGTGTAGCTCATTACATCCCACTGAAAGGTGATCCTCCCGGGGTTGGATGGGCAGTCGCTGCACAGCCATGCAGACCAGTCCCATGTGGAACAAACACATCATGTCATAGGATCCCACCATCATTTTGTAAAGTGGTTCTATGTTGCCAGTGCTCTGCAAATTGATTCTGACAAGAAAGATAATAATAACATGCCATCCACTACACCATCTGGTCTTTCCTACCAAAAATATCTTAATCAACTATTAGAGATGTTTAATATGCATCACAGCAAGAATTATTTGTGGCTGTAAAGAATGGCTGAAACCAAATGCAGAGAAAGAACATACACCCATAGTCTTAGCTGCTGTGGAGTACTGTAGCAGAGTCATTAAAGATATGCTGACTTGTACCCGTTGAGCATACGGCCCATCATATTTAGAAACACAGTATTAAGAGTGGTTATGTTCTGAAACTTAATAAAATTACAAATTGGAATATCTCTAGTGAAACTAATGATCCAAAATATTACAGTCAAGCAGAAGTCAGCCTTGTCTTGAGTTTTGAAGGTCATTTGAAGTCATAAAAATACAGTTTTATGCATTAGAGCTTTGAAGAATAATAAGACAAAGAGGACATTTGACAGTGAGGGGGAAAAAAAGAGTCATCTATCCCCCCATATTGCAATTAATTTGCTGAAAAAAAATCTGTTGAGAACCACTCCCCACCCCCACCACCCAAAAAAGCCCCAATCCAAACACACAAAACCAAAATTCTAGTGATTCAGAATAAGCTAGTAGCCTCTACTTCTTTTAATTTGTTCTGGGCAGAAGGGGGTACAAAAAAAGGACCCTGTGGAGAAGGTGTCTCAGCTCAGACATTAGATGTTGCCCAGTTGCCAACCTGACATCCTTCTTTCCTTCTGCAAACCCATAATAGGAACCAGACAAATGATAGATCTAAGGAAAAATCAGGAGGAAAAATGAAAATAGTTTGAGTGAAGCCAAAGCAAAGTAGTTTGGCTTACTTAGTGGTATGCAAAAAAACCCCAAACCCAACAAATTCCCCAGTGGAATAAAAAGTTTTTGGAAAAAAAAATATTTATTCAGACTCAAAACAGTTTTTCTGGTTTTAGAGAAAATATTGTTTCAGATTATTTTCCCTTTCCCTAATTGTGTCAGGACATTAATTTTTTCTCTCTCTTTTTTTTTTTTTTTTTTAAAAAAAGGAAAGTAAGTTGGTTTTGAATTGACTAAATTTAATAAAAAAATTTCTATCTTTTTAAAACTAAATCTCTCATTTTGCAGCTTTGAAAATGTATTTTTTTTTAGCTTAAAAAAAAATCCTTCATTGTTTCCTACCAAAAGCATATGTTGTATTCAATCAAATATTCAGATAATTACTTATATCACAGAAATATTTTATCCAGCTCTATCCAAGAGCAACAAAGGGTAGAGGTATTACTAAGTCCCTACGGAGAAGAAAAAAGAAAAATGAGGAATGAACTACTGAAAAAAAGGGAATTACCCCAAATGAGAGAAGAAATTTGTTACTTGGAGGAGGAGGATAGAAATGAATTAAACAAGAGCTGATCCTACTGCTTTTGGCCAAAAATATTTGAACAGCTTTGGCAAGCCAGTCATAGATTAAAAATTCCTGCACTAGGAATGCCTTATTCTTTGGTCCAAGTCATACATGATAGGGATTAAACATGTGCCTCGTGCCTATTTTCCACATGTAATGTGGAAGTAATGAATGCTACCTTGATGCCTTGAGACTTTAAAGGTATGTAAGGAAGTACAGGGTGAAACCCTAATTTAACTGAAATCCATAGTAGAATTTCCTTTGATCTTGGGTTCTTCTCTTTTATCCCTCTAGTTTCTCTTTTACCCATAAGAAGATTTTGGAAAGGAAAAATCAGAGGATGTGTCTGTTTGTGTCAGCTCTATGATACAGTCATATAGCCCATCTCCATTATATCCGGCCTTGTACAGAAACAGGGAGAGATCCTTCCCCCAAAGACCTCACAACTCCTACCAACAAAGCAATGACTAGAGAAAGGAGGTATTTGTTCTTTAGTTTCCAAACGCTGTAGTTGATCAGCTCCCTTCTGTAGGTGAGTTCAGGCTTAGGCTTTTGCCAAGAAAGTTTTCTCCCTGACCCACACAAGTCTGACTTTCAATTAGAGATAGCAGTATTTTTTCAGGGTTTTTTTTCCCTCCCTCTCGAGTGGAAAGAGCATTAGTATAATTAGTATGATTAAAGTTTTAGAAGGGGCAACATTAACAAAAATGAAAAAGGTAAAACTAAACTAGTACAAGGTCAGTTTGAGCTGGCCTGTGCTGAAATATAATTTTGAAATTTTCAGTCCATGAAACTATCCCTTGATTGACTTTTAATCTTTATCTTTACAGGAAAAAATGCTTTTATATTCACATTTTCATGGGAGAAGAAAATTGTTTTCCATGCAGCTGTATACTTCAAGTTGACAGCTGCATTTTTCATGGGTATGATCACTCAAGCTGAGGTTGTCACTCAAGCAGCTTGAGCTGATCCCATGCAGGGCTTTAGAAATGACCAGAGCTGCCTTGAAATTGTCCTGAAGAGAGAAGATCCTCAGGACAACAAACACTTCAGGGCCATGTTGCCATGCAGGCCATTTGCTCTTTTCTGACCCCAGAAGAGCATTGTGTCACTAGTTTTATATTTCCCGCATGCGACAAGACAGAATTCGTGACGTCCAAAGTGCTAATAGAAACTCATACTGTTGGTACATAGCAGGAGGCAGGACTGGATCCTGCTTTTTCTGTGGGGTATGGTTGCTCACTGCTTCCAATCTTACAAGTGTCAAAGTCAGAATGAAAACTGCCTTAGAGGTGTGGAAAGAGAAGCTATGATCTCATGTCAACCCATGTGTGAAGGCATCGTCATAGGTTGTGGATCATTTTCCCCTGTGTCCAGTTTGAGAGCTCAGTTTTAATCTGCTTGAGGTATGAAGGGATCCATGGTTTATTTATTTTAAAATAAAAAAAAATCCAAACAAAACAAAACCAACAAACATCTCTTGTTGAGTCAATGACACCTAAGAGGCAGTTGATAGAATTTGTATTGACAGCAAAATAAGGCAGGGTCTCTTTGGGGAAAAGGGAAACTTGCTTTCTCTCTTGATAGGTTTTTATGGAGCTCTCAGACCTACACCCTTTCATCATCCTGTCTGCATAATTACTGCTTCAGTTTGGGGTTTTCCAAAGTGAAAAAGCAAACCTCCAAATCTTGTGCACCCTGTGAAACTGAAGGCAAGAAATGTGAGTCAGCCCTGGAGTTTCAAGGCATTATAAGTAACCTACATGTGTAACTTGCTCCCTTTCAAATACCTCATCAATCTGGAAGCTACAGTCCCCATATGTCTCTTCTGCCAATTCGTTTTAACTGTCAAAGAGGTTGTTTTCAAAGGACTCAAGTGACAGCTCAGAAATCCATCTTGGTAGATTGGCAGGGCCTGGGAACTGTATCTCTGAACTGTATGGAGGTCAGCTGTTTAATTTCATATGAGGTTCCCATGATTTATGCATGCTCCAGCTCTTGATACAGCACAGCCCATGTTTCCTCTGTTCATCGGGATGTAATAATGCCTGTGTAGGGATTGCTCCCTTCTGTATAGTATGTACAATTACAAAGCACAATGCCAATGCTAAAATAGATCAATACACCATTATTATTCTTACATCAGAAGGGGCAGCAGGTAGGTGTCCTGTGAACACAAAATCTGATAAAAGGGTTTGCCTTGTCAAACATTCATCGGACCCCTCTCTGGTTGGTGTTTTGAGCAACATTAATGGGCATAGGTAAAATCAGCCCTTGGTACAGGCAAAGAAACTTGTCTGGCAAGATGTACAAGGGAGAATGAGGGAATTCACAGAGAGTTTGTTGTGAGCAATAGTGATGCTTTACAACACTAAAACCTTTCAAGATATTCCAGTATGTTTATTTTCTGGACAAAGAATGGAAATTATAGAAAGACACGGAGGAAGTGGTTTGCCCATCTCACACAGTTTCAAAAGAAAGAACCGAGATTTCTGGGTTACCAGCCCTGCGTCACTTCACTAATTGTGATGCCTTTGTCATTCTTATGATCCTTCACCCCTCCAACGTACTCAGCCATGTGAACAGTCAGGAGAATTAAAAGGTTGGCCTGGAAGTACCATGAGAACAAAAATGTCCAGAAATTTACATTTGAAATCTGCAAAATGATATATCCCAGAAATGTTCAGACATTTGACAAATTTTGGGAGAGAGAGGGGAAGGGGTATTATTTTTTTTCTTCCTGTTGACTTTTTGCTTAATCCCATTCACCGTGATCTCATGTGCTGGGACATCCAAAGTCCTGAGGACAACCTTATACATCCTGTATTAAATCTTTCAGAGTATAGCACCAGACTGAAAACACCTCACCAGTACCATCTCTGTAAAACTCATACGTCGTCTGTCTTTACCACACATAATTGCAGCTCTGGTAGCATCAGCCTCCTGGCGCGAGTCCATACATTGAGCGATTATTCTCTTCAATCCAGACTGATAGAAGGATTCATGCCTTGGCAAAATGACTAAACTATCTATATATCTATGCTCTTTTTATGACTTGGAAATTTAAACTGTTTTCTGTCTTGATTATTTGCCTTTGAGAAACTTGCAAAATAAAAGGCAACAATATAAATGGAACAAACATGTTGAAGTTCACCATTTCTAGTTGATTTCACTAGCAATTGCATATTCTCCCTATTATTGACAGACCTTTTTTTTTTGCATGTGTCTAGTTTGCCCCATCATTTGGTGGTGATGGAAGAGAATAATCCAGAAATATAAAAATACATTCTCTTATATTTTCTAAAAGACCAAAAGAACTACTGGTGCTTGTAGCAGATCAAGGAGAAATGAGCCAGCACAGATGTCCTGTGATGCAGCTAAGTCATGTATGCACTGCTAAAGGCAAACCTTCCCTTGGCTTTCCCTTAACTCTCCATTAAGCTGTTAGTGATTTGGATGCTCCATTTGAATGTCCTGCTAGTGAAAATAACCCAGCCAGCAAAAGCCCAAACATCTCACAGTAGCTGTTTGCACAAGATGGATGATGGATCAGAAATACAGTTTCATCAATCACAAGTGGCCTTCTGCATCATTCCTGAGTCATTTACTGTCTTTGTGCTGACTTCCCAGGACTTTGGAAGGACATATGACTCTTGGTGAGAACTCTCCCAGCATGTTCATCAACAACCTGAAACCAGCACAGGATGGTGACACCACTCTTAGCTTCTCTCCTAGTGTCTAAGCATCATTGTCTAGTAAGGACTAACCAGCAGTGAGCTCAGATTCCTGTCAAATGTTGGAGCATTAATTTTTATTACACCCAAATAACTCTTCTCCATAGCTGAATACTGTCACTCTGGAGAAAGAAGGAAGACTCGTACCTCTGGTTCCTATTTAATCTCTCTCACATGGGTACGCTACTGTCACATTCATTGCAAACAGCACCTGCACCAAAAGGTGGTGCTCTGCGTGAATGGTTGTTGTCATGGCTGCTGGTTGGGAAGTTGTGAAGCGAGTCCTACCTTTCTGGATTTGCACTGTCGTTGTGCATCCTCTAAATTCATTAACTATGACAATATCAACAGTCAGCAGATGCCACCACACATTTATGGTATGTTTATGAAGAACCATAACCATTTTCTTCTCTTTCAACTCTAAGCATTTCCTTTTCCCGTTTGTAAATGGTCCAATACATGTGTTCTAACAACCCAAGAGCATCTATAAGAGGTTTATGCCATGCTTGGAAACAGAGGAAAGAAGCAGCCTGAAAAATAAAGACTTCTCAATATCATTTCAGGATAGCCTATATTTCATCAGAGCCTCCTGAGCTTTCTTTAGAGAGATTTAGCAGATCAGCCACCCCACACCAGAATGTATCACAGCATGGAGGAATATTCTGGAAAACAAAACTTATTCCTGTGCATAGTGTCAGATCCAAAGTGATAGGCAGAAAACTTCCTTTCTCTGTGTTCTTAGTGAAGGTGCAGGTGATTTTTCTTTGCAGAAATTCCATTCAGGGAAAAGAACAAAGTTGAGCTGGGCAGTGTCCTGTTTCACTCTGAGAGCTCACCCTGTTCCAAGCACACTGATTCCTGGCTATCTCAGAAGCTGAGATGCAGTTGAAAACCAAAAGAATAAATCTAGAGTGAGGTATGTCTAATATGCCATAGGCAGCATGGTCAGTAAAATACAAAAGAAATTACTTTCTCCTAGTTTGTAGGAGAAAGTAATTTCTTCCTCTCCTCAGTGGAGGAGTGCAGTATAAACTTGTACTGCCTACATAGATTTACATGCAGATGGCATACGGTTTGTTATTTCATAAGCGGCAGCTGATTGCTGTATTTCCCACAGATTTCAGCTGGACAGGCAGCTCTCATACTGCATGCAATAATGGAGGTGGAATAAATGACGCCTGTCTGTTCTTCTTGCATTCCTAGCGTAGCATGCCTCGTTGCAGAGACAGCTCTGGGGCATGTCACAAGCAGTATGCAATCCTTTCACCAAAATGCCACAGGCTATAAAATCCTTCTCTCTGTCTCATAAAAGAAATGAAAGATGCCTCTGCTGCCTTTTGTAAATGGCAGCCTCCTATCAAATGAAGAGACTGGAGACAGGCTAGAAGATCTTTCTCACTTTTTGCTTCTCAGCATAGGTAAAATGAAGTCAATGAAGCCAATTTACTCCTTTTGATGATCCTGAACTTAAAGGAGCAGAGGCAAATGCAAGATTATATTCAATACAAATTTATGAGTTTTTTCACACTGAGAGGCATTTCATAGTAAGTATTTGAGAAACTAATCCACAGCAAACAACCAAAAAGTAGAATGAAATGCATAGAGCAAAATTATTCAGCAACTGTCAATTTGACTTTTGTTTACGGAACCAGTATTTTATAGGAATTACCCAAATCCACAGAGTTCATGATTATTATTAATGTCATTAAGCATTGCATACTGTACATAACAGATTGCAAAACTGGCACTTTGCCAACCAGTTACCTACTGGAACACTCATTAGAACACAGGATTAATTCACTTCCTTGGAAAAGAACTCAGGCATGTGAGTTTTCAGACAGCAGGATAAAAAATAAATGTATCGCGTTAAACAAAATGTTCCTGTTTGTCCAAAGCAAGCATCTTTTTGGATTTCTTTGGATTCCTACAGCTGAAAAGTGAAGGAAAATGTGGTTTGGGGTTCAGCCTGTCTTGGGAGGGAGCCCACAAACTGTCATGAAAACACTACATCACAGCAAAGCTCCCGTCTCTTCTTTCTTGCTCTCTTTAAGCTATATTATAGATTTTGTGTTCATGAAAGGAGATTAAAGATGAAGACAAAGGGCTGTCTTAAAACCTCCAATCCCACAGTAGGCAAAGAAAATAAAGGCCCTTGTTATTGTTCTCTCCACTTTTCTCAAAACCCGTGGAGTCTGGCTCACAACTTTTGAACGTCTGGGGTCTGTGAGACTGAACAGCCTGTGGATAGGCAGAAACTGAGTCCACACAGAGCTGACACAGAAACCCATAACCAGAAACAAGGGCCAGCCTTGTCAGTGCTTCAGGGTGCTGATGGCACACACGGGGGAGAGGACTCTTGCATCTAATGCTCCCCCCTCCCCTGCTCAGTCAGTGCACCTCCCAGTTGTTTTCCAGCAAAACCAGACAATCAATTACATTAAATGACAATGATATGATGCAGTCTCTCTGTCCCATCCAGCTGGGATCACTTTCCTTGTAATACCATTCTTGCAGCCTTGCATCTATCTCCAAGGAAGACATTTAAGCCAACAAGGTGACAAAGTGGCTTAAACCCATCTCTCAGTGGGCTAAGAGCTTGCACAATGTCTATTGTGGTTTAACTGATGGGTAGGAACTCATTAAGCAGCAGTAACTTGCACAGGGGCCCTCAGCTTCATTGCTTTTGTACTGCCAACATCCTTTTGCCTCCGATAACTGCTCTGTCTACCTCTGTGTGTGGGAATCATGTTTTCCTATGTGTATCTGCACAGTGCCTAGCTCTCTACCGGTGACTCAGTCTATAATACATGGTGACCTTTAGGCCAGCAGAAACATCAGTACAACCACAGTTTTATTTGCATTAATGTTAAATAGCGTGTATAAAAGCAAAAAGAAACCTGCATATAATATCTTTCTTTTTCTTTTCCAAAAGGTTAAATTAGTATACATGGTATGGAATCTCCACGGTTTTCACTTTATCTGCTACAGAGCTTGAACTTTAGTCTTTTGGTCCAAAGGGAGAAAAATCAATAGTATCATACTGATACACAAGAAACTTTATTACAGTAGCCATGGGCATCTCCTCATCCTTACCCTATCAAGCTGGCTTGCTAATTGGTTTGCAACAGTGTGGCTGCCATGAAAATTACTCAGGTCTGTCTTGTGAAAATCTGGCTCTATCAGCATCAAGAACACAAACAGCCAGGGAAGCGGTCAAAGGTCACTTCCTCGTTGTTGGGAACAGAAAATGAAGCTTGTTAACATTCTGCTGCTGCTTCTTCTAGGGAGAAAAAGCCACATCAGTGCTGCAGGGAACTGTACTCTGGAGGATTGAACAAAGATGATCAAGCTTCTCTCTGCTCACTTCCACTCACCCATCAGGCTTTCATTGATGGGGAAGCCTAAAACAACCTGCCAGAAGTGTCATTTCATACCTGCCTGAAGTCTTTAGTTTGGAGTGCTTCGCATTTGTCCATCACAACAGAGTCTCTCCTCTTTGCTGCTCCCTGGTTTGTTGCTGTGCTAAACCAAAGACAAATTCAAAATGGCCTGAAAAAACATCAGTGTATCTGGGCAAGAATGAATTAAAATGTTGTAAGACTTTTGCAAGACATTCCAATTATAGATAGAGGAGAGCCACAGTCTCTAAATCCCCCCTGCCACCAAGCTCCAATCCAGAAAGCAAGAAGGGCTTTGGCTGGCTGCACGAGTTTACAGTTACGTCTCTAAGGCAAAAATGTGACTTGAAGGATGATGTTGCCTGAGTGAACCTATGCCAGCATAAGCTGTAACAGATCCCAATGCATCCGTGTAAGGAGCAGACACTGCTGAGTAGGTTCAGTTCACATCAGGTGTTAGCTACACGAAATTTAACACTGAGTTGCCACCCTGGTTTGAACCAGAGTTTTTCACAGGATTCTGTGATGGAGAAAAGCCTCTGACATCTTGCTCAGTCCATCGAAAGGACAGATGGACAGTGGGAGATGTTCAAATCTACTTTTCTTCCAGTTCTTCAGTTCAGGTTGTGATCCGAAAAATAAATAAGTTTTATCAAGTAACAACAACAAGGAACTTCAGCAACAAGGCACTGTACAAACAGTGAATATGTAGCTGTCCTTGTCTCCAAGAAATTGAGACCTAAGTAGAAGTTTTCTATTACATGTGCAGTCTTCCATAATGAAAACTTTATTAGAACCAGCCACAACTCAGACATAAACTGTTGTCCATGGCCTAAAGCATATCCAATGCAATTTCAAACACACAGAAGATAAATATGATTTACAGACACTTTTGGGCCAGGCAAGTGCTTGTTCAGTCTCCTGACTACCTTATCCTAATGATGGGGTCTTGATAGCTTGCAGGCCTTCCCAGTTTGTGTGAGTGTGTTGGCACCATGGACTGCTAGGATCTCCTTCCCATGACAGCATATTTGGAGCCTGGCCATTCATAGCAGCTCTCTGTAAACCACAATCCCAACACAAAAGTTCTCAAGGTTAAGCTGTCTTTGGGGCTGATGTGTGGCCTTCCTGTACAAAAAGATCTAGCTCATGGTCTTAAATTGAGCTAACTCCATGTGTTGGTATAGGACCCTGAAGACTAACTCAGAAATTTCTGCCTGTGTTGTTGTTGTTGCTGCTAAAAAAAAAAAAGGTAGACAATTTGTCACAGAAAGCATATGGAGGAATCATGGAAGGAATAATGCCAAAATTGCACCTTTTTTTGTTCACAGTTTAGTATGAAGATATTTTTAATTTCTTCAGCCAGCTTTCTGGGGATGCTTTCAACTTTTCCATATTGCGATGGAGGGAGCTAATTTAGAGATCAGCCATGCAAAATCTACTTCTCCCAGTCCAAAATATCTAATTCCTAAGGGGTCAGTGGATTAGGGAGAGACAAAAACAAAACAACTAAGAATGTGTGAAATCTGACTTCATGAACTAAGTTTGAAAGAAATGCAGGATTTCAGGATGAAGTTTGATGTACAATCTTTTTCCTTAATATGGAGTGGTTGTGTCAGACTACAAGAGTCTCATCTGCTTGTCCTATTCACTTTTCCATTAGCCTACTCACACCAATAGATCGTCTTAAATTTTTGGAAAGAAGAAAAAAGACGAATTTTCTGTCACCATTAAACAAATATATTTGTTTTTAAAGGAAAAAGATTTTATTTTTTAAGGCGGAACCAAGGACACTGGACAAGAAAACAAATTGATTCAGAAAGCCATTGAACTCTATGAATAGCTCAAATCTGTTCAAACTGATAATGATTTGCAATAGTTTGTTATTATGCTACCAGAGTCTGCTAAAATGTCTCTTCCTCCACCTCACACACAGATGCACACACTTTAAATACAATATTAAAGATACCCTTGACTAGTAAAGATCCTGTCAAAGTATGCTAATCAAATCCAGCTTTGATTTCATGCTTACTTTTCTGCTCATCCCAATTGTAAAGCTAAGCTGTAATTAATACATAAGAGGCTGGTGATTATACAGTATTAGGCTGAACATATAGAGTGAACATACAGCATTAGATTGCATTTCAGTAGATCAGACACTGTAAAGAAATAAGATCAACTCACAAGGACTGGTATTAGCAGGCTGCTAACTTATCTTGGTGACAATCTTGAGCTCTTGCATTGATCTCCTGCTACTGGTGACATCTTTTGCATTTGCTTGTGTGTATGCTTATACGTGTACATGCAGACTAAATAGGTACTCTTTCCCTTTTAATATTTTGGAAATTGAATTTTAAGCTACATCACCCAGAGAACCATTAGTATTTCTCTGGAAATGGCCCTGATAGGTGACTGCCATGGCAGAGATGATGTGCCTCCAGCAAGCAGACCTGTGAGCTGTGCTCCCTCCCTGTCTGCCTGCTCAGGGATAGACCACAAGAAGGGCAGAACATAAAAAGGAATAAACATCGCAGCATTAGCTGGCACCCTACTGCCAGAGGGTACAGGAAAAACTAGAGGAGTCCCTTCAGACACATTGTCAAAGACCTGTTATGGTCTTCTTTGTATCCCCCTGCCAGCAGAAGAAAAAGAGCTCTCTGTAGTCTGAAATATGTAACTAGAAGAAAGGACATATGTCTCCAAGAAAAGTCCTGGGATTCATCATTCAGCTTTATAGCATAGGAAATCACACTAACTGTGATAAATAGTGAAAAGCTAAGACGAGGAAAAAATAGCCCCCTATGATCCTGAACCTTCGTGTGGTTTCTCTGGAGTAAATCCAGAGCTATTGTAGAAAAACGAAACAACGGAGGTCCAGACCTTGAAAGTCAACTTGGCACCATAAAAGTTTAAGCAGTTCATCCTTTGAGCAGTGCTATGCCTCAAAATATTTTTTATAAAAAAAAAAAAAAGAAAAAAAAAAAAGAGACAAGGAGAGGAAGGTTCAGTTAGAAAGAGAGCTATATTCTGAGTGCAGGAACCAATTGCATTTCACTGCAGAACCGCACAAGAGCAATCCTCCTGTGTTGAGCACAGCCGCGCCATGGCTGTGGCATGGCATTTCCCCGCACCGTAACGAGATCATATGTGAAAGCCTAAATTATGCAAATGAAAAGGCTCCACTAATACTGTTGAAATATTCCTGGAGTGTACACTTGACAACCTCAAAGTACATTTCACACCACTAATGACTTCATCACTAACACAATTGTCATGAGTCAAGCAGTTTCCATAGCAACGCCCTAGTACAGCTGTTTACCCATATAAAGTACTGCACCTACTTAGCTACATATACAGACAGATCACTAGATTCCTAGGTACTGAAATTGAAATAATTCAATTTTCAGTGTCTCTCTTTATGAAGTGATTCTGCCAGCTATAGGTATTAGCATATCAATGTGACTTTGACAGGGTCTGCTGCAAAAGACATATTTTGCAGGCACTTCATGTCAATTAGAGCCCTAACTGTTTCATGGAATAATCATTCCTGCCAGATTAAGGTCAGGCTGCAAGGTAATTTAATTGGTGCCATTATATCTAGGGGGAAAAAATGCTCTAATAAAGTGCACACACTGTAGCTGCCAGTGAGGATGTGCTATGCGACATGAAAGAGATTGCCTTCCTAAAGTGTATGGGCAAATCATTTAGAGAGAAAGAAATAAGATGGAAACAACTTCAGATGCCTTGTTTCCAACAAAATTCCAGTGTGTTTGACCAAGGGGGGAATTTTATTTCACTTGAAGTGGTGCTATTCACAAGGGAGGAAGCACTGAAGAAAAATAAATAAGAATAAGGAAAAAAAAAATCCCCTCACTCAATGTATGTCTTCTTATCTCCTGTGGAATGATAAACACTTCAATTAAAAATCTGCAAAAATCAAAACAAAGTCTCTTTTTCCCAGGGCTCTGATGGCTGGATGTAGCAAGCTGGGCGGGAACCTCCCTGGCCTCCCCCTGGGGAGCAGGACCAGCAGGATTACTCTTTCCTCCTGTATAAGCTTTCAGCTAACAACTGGTTTCATGAGCAGCATGAGTTCAGTTTCCTATGGAGTCAGGTAGATTAGCCACTAAATTTCCCCTACCTATCCATAATTCAGCTTCTCACACTTTTCCCTGCAAGAGCCAGGTCCTAGGGTGCCCATGAAAGAGGCATGACATGACCACATGTCAACATGGGCGCGGGAATGCCAACTGCATAGTCATTGGGGTCTGCTTTCTTCTACCCTGAAAAGGGCAATAATTCAGATCTTTTTTATTTCTCCAGGTCTTGATTTTCACCAGTTCTTTTTAGAAATTTGATTTTCCTGCAAGCACATGAGGTTTTGTCTTTTGCCTAAAGCCAGACACAGTTTTCAGGAGACTGACAAATGGACAGTGCAGAGTTGTCCAATACGATAAGCTTATAACATAGGAAGATGATGAGAAAATAAGATTCTCAGCTCTGTATCCACATCCCATGATGACTTACCTAACGACAACCTTATAACAGCCATCGCCATTTTGAACTTACCATCTTTCTTGACAAAACAGGGCACTGGGGAAAGTATCTGCCTTGCAAACTGATTACTCTTCATAGAGTTGGCCATGCTCAGCATTGTGGTCATAACCACACTCTAAATACCATTAGAGCAAAGATTAGGTTAACTGAAGAATATATATGATGTTTATTAAAGGCTCAAGGCCAGATTTTCAGTTGATGTAAACTGTGTCTTTTTCACAGACTTCATCTAGGCAGCAATCATTTAAACAAAGTTGAGGATATTAATAAAATATTGTGACAGGTTCAAGAATAACATAAAAGTTTAGTTAGATTCTATATAACCCAAAGTGTTTACAATGTGTTTGCAAGGACTTTGCAAACTGTAGCTTTTATGTAGCAGTATTTTTTTTTTTTTTTGCATAGAAATAAACATATTCCTAAACTGAAATTTCAGACTAGTAAATTATGCATCCCTACAATGCTTGTCTTTATGACTTTACCATGAAATAAACCGTTGTGTGCTTAATGTTTATAATTCTGGGATGTGAAAACTAATTATGAACAACTTAAACTCAAAAAACCAAGATGAGAATGAAAGTTGTCTTATTTTTTTAATGAAAAAAAATATGATGTATAACAGGAAATTCTGCCAAAACAGAACAATTTTGCAAAATTGAAGCAATGGATACAGATCACATTCTGAGCCCTCTGAGTTTCCTTATGAATATTTCAAAAGAGTCTATTTGTTATTACTATTTCCTTTTACTATCCACAGTGCTTTGTTGCTGGCAGGGCCTAAACCATGGCAATCCTTTTAGGTGCCCAAGGTGGGGCCGAAACAGTTGAGATAACAGCAAAGATCTGACAAAAGTGTGTTAAAACAAATTTGTTATACACATTTCTTATATTAAATAGTTGCTGGTCACAATGTTGGTTTATTGGTTCATGTGGTGGTGTTATGTAAATTCTTATATGCATTATGTATTCCCTGCAATGATGTTTATAACCTCTAGGAGAGGGATCAAGACTATAATTTTGCTGTACTAGGTAATATCAATTTATGATATGATTACATCACTGGTCATGAGGTTAAGCTGGTATTTGTATGTGGCATTGTTGTCTTGCCTGTACCTTGGGTGCCTTCTCTTGGAATTTATTAGTAATTACACCCAATGTACAGTGGGGAAGACAGTGGGAGATACTTTCCCTGCTCTTTTGCCTCCCCTTTCTCCTTCAGGCTAATTGCAACAACTTTTGAGAATTCTAATACCCTTGGGATGTTCAAGTCAGCATGCTCTTATTGCTATGTCTCCTGAATGTGTTTCAGGTCTTGTTTAAGGTTAGGAAAAAAATTTTTAAAGAATGACATCCAGAGATCTGCTCCAAGTCTGGATAGTCATGGGTGTCATGGCATGTGGGAGAATATGGGCAGGTGTCTAGAGAATTTCTCACCTCCAATGATTTGGAACTTCACTTCCCCAACAACTACAG
The DNA here is from genome assembly GCF_031877795.1 of Strix aluco. Lineage (NCBI taxonomy): Eukaryota > Metazoa > Chordata > Aves > Strigiformes > Strigidae > Strix > Strix aluco. The sequence goes on along the minus strand of NC_133971.1, from coordinate 91,785,881 downwards.
GACCCTGATGAAACAACAGAATATTTGAAAGGAAAATGCTGTGGGTATTCCAAAGAGGCATAGCTTACCACACTGTGCTGGGCCCTGGCCAGTATCTATCAAACACTACTCAATATGATGCAGCACCCTCAGGGGGAAGGGAGGGAAAATGGACTGACAGGCACTGCGGCTATGCCAATCCTCGTGACAAGCACTGCAGCTACCCCAATCCTGGCGACAGGCACCATGGCTACTCAAAGCCCAGCAAGAGGCACTACAGCCAAACCAGAGAACCAACCTGTGCCAGTATCAGTGGCCCCTATACAGAGAAGAAATATACCAAAAAATCAGTTCACTCAGTGAGGGATGAAGGTGAACCAGGATCATCATGAGAACAGGAGGAAGAGGCAGATCTGGAGATAACCAGTCAATCCTTATCCCTGAGTGAGCTGTGAGACATGTAGAAGGATTTCAGCTGCCATCCAGGTGAGCACATTGTTACATGGGATAACGGGACCAGTAACTTGGAATGTGTAGGGAAGCCAAGTAGCTGGGATCCCTGTCTAGAGAAAGGGACATTGACAAGGCGATTGGAAAAAAAGATGCAAACCCTCAGCCTCCAGAGGCAACTTCTGTCAGGCGTGAAGGAAAGGTCTCCCTTCAAGGAAGATGTTACATGTCATCTAGGCAAGTGGATGACCACGGAGACAAGTATGCAGTAACTGAAGGAACTAGCCATTCTAGAGGTGATTTATAATGATCCGAATAACAAGCAGTTATCCACAGCTCCAAATGAAGTCCAATGCACCCAACCCACATGGCAGAATTTTCTCTGAAGTGCACCACCTTCGTATGCCAACACATTGGCAGGAATGTCCTGGAAAGAAGGCAAGGGGCAAATGGTGGATGAAGTGGCTGGCCAACTCCAGCAATACAAAGAAAGTCTCTCTTCCTCCCTATGGGCTTGTGTCTTGGCTGTGGAGAAATTGCCAGATGTGCTAGCTGAGAAACTGTCCTGAGAGTTCCACCAATTCAAGGATAAATATCTCAGCTATTAGGAATAAGTGTTCCTCTAGTCAAGAGAGGGGATATAAAAGGTACACACCATGGGGTACCCTGTGGTTTTACCTCTGTGACCATGGAGAGGATATGAAGAAGTGGGATGGAAAAACGTACCTCAACCCTAGAGGCACAGGTATGTGAGTTGCAAGGAAAAACAATCACAAAAGGGGATTCTTCCTGGAAAAATGCTGCTCCAGTTTCCAGCAGGCAGTTCCCCAGACAAGGTAGAAGGACTGATCTCACTTCTGATCCTCTCAAAGGGACTTCAGATTCATGTTTACTAAAAGTGAATAATGAATACTATGACCAGGATTAGAGGGGCCCTGCCTCCAGACAGTTAAAGGAAGAGTTTTGGATTTTTTGGACTGTATGGCTTCAATGGCCTGGCATGTCAGACCCACAGGAGTATAATGCTCTGGTGGACACTGGTACACAATGTACCCTAATGCCATCAAGTTATAAAGGGGCAGAACCCATGTGTATTTCAAGAATGACAGGGGGATCTCAACAACTAACTGTATTGGAAGCTGAAGTGAGTCTAATCGGGAATGTGTGGCATAAACACCCCATTGTGACTGGCCCAGAGGCCCTGTGCATCCTTGGCATAGACTGCCTCAGGAGAGGGTATCTGAAGGACCTGAAAGGTTACCGGTGGGCTTTTGATATAGCTGCCTTGGAGACAGAGGAAATTGAACAGCTGTCTACCTTGCCTGGTCTCTTAGAGGACCCTTCTGCTGTGGGGTAGCTGAGGGTTGAAGAGAAGGCAAATTAAGCCAGTTTGCAGAAATGAAAGATATCCAGCTGGCTTTAGGCATTGATGATCTAGGAAAATGGCCAGTGCTCTATCTCTGTACTGACTCGTGGATAGTTGTAAATGCACTGTGGGGATTGTTACAGCAATGGAAACAGAGCAACTGGCAGCACAGAGGCAAAACCCATCTGGGCTATCCCATTGTGGCAAGATATTGCTGACCAGCTAGAGAAGCTAGTTGTGCCACTAAAGAACATCAGAACAACCAACAGGTGAATCAGACTACTAAGACTGAAGTGGCTCAGGTGGATTTGGATGGGCAACAAAAGGGTGAAATACTTATAGCTTGGTGGGCCCATGACACCTCAGGCCATCAAGAGATGCAACATACATGTGGGCTTATGATCAAGGGGTGGACTTGACCATGGAAACTATTGCACAGGTTATTCATGAATGTGAAACATGTGCTGCAGTCAAGCAAGCCAAGCAGCTAAAGCCTCTGTGGTATGGTGGATGATGGCTGAAATATAAATATGGGGAGGCCTGGCAGATTGACTATATCATACCCCCACAAACTTGCCAAGGGAAGAGCTATGTGCTTACAATGTTGGAAGCAGCCACCAGATGGCTGGAAACTGATCCCGTGACCCACGCCACCATCCGGAACACTATTCTGGGCCTTGAAAATTAAATCTTATGGTGGAGTGGCACCCCAGAGAGAACTGAGTCAGACAACAGGACTTTTTTCCAAAACAACCTTATAGACACCTGGGCCAAAGAGCATGGCATTGAGTGGGTATATCACATCCCCTATCATGCACCAGCCTCTGGGATAACTGAACGATACAATGGACTGGTAAAAACTACACTGAGAGGAATAGGTAGTGGGACTTTCAAACATTGGGATACACACGTAGCAAAAGCCACCTGGTTAGTCAACACTAGAGGATCTACCAGTTGACCTGCTTCTGCCCAATTAAAAATTCCACATACTGTAGGAGCGGTAAAGTCCCCATAATGCACATGAAGAATGTGTTAGGGAAGACAGTTTGGGTTAGTCCTGCCTTGGGCAAAGGCAAACCCATCAGTGGGCCCGCTTTCACTTAAGGACCTGTGTTCACTTGGTGGGTGATGTGGAAGGATGGGGAAGTTTGATGTGTACCTCAAGGGGATTTGATTTTGGGTGAGAATAACCAATTAATTAAATTGTATGACATTAATTGCTAATAATTCTGCCACTGTATGTCATCACTACTACAATTGCTATATGCCATATCAATGACATTACAGTAAAAGCCACCCAAATCAATAAAGGATGGACTTTGATGAAACTGAGCTAAGTGCAGTGGTGATAGAACCTGAACTGGCTTCAGCAACTGGTATTCAGCAACTTCCTCAAGACTGACATCTTCAACCTGCAGACTGTGGGCATGGGCTGCACCAAATACACCAGCTGCGAGCTCCAGATGCAGCATGTAACAATTCAACACCACATTCCATGTCTCCTGCCCTGAAAGACTGTTATGACAGATGGAGCCCCAAAGTCATGGATTAAATGAACTCAACGGACACTATAGAGGGCTGGCCCATAGACTAATGGAATGATATCTCTGTGTGTGTACATGTGAAAGACAGGAAAAGTGGTAGTTGTTAATTGAAAGTGTAGGATCTGGGCATGATGTAGAAGGTATAGAATAAGAGGTAGATAATGTCCTGGGTTCAGCTGTGATAGAATTAATTTTCACAAGAAGCTGGGAGGGAACACAGCCAGGATAGCTGACCTGAACTAGCCAAAGGGATATTTGGTGCCATATGATGTCATGTTCAGTATATAAACTGGAGGAGTTGGCTGGGGGCTCGGGAACAGGTTGGGTATTGTGTTCTGGGTGGTGAGCAATTTACTGTGCATCGCTTACCTTATATACTCTTTTATTTTTATTATTATTATTGTTATTATTATTTCTTCTCTTCTTGTGTTGTCCTGTTAAACTGTTGAGATTTTATCTTTTTCTTCCAATTCTCCTCCCCATCCCACTGTTGGGGGAGGAGTGAGCAAACAGCCGCATCATGCTCAGTTGCTGGCTGGGCCTAAACCATGACAAAATAATATTGGAAAGATTTTTTGTTGTTATGAATATTGTATAAACTAACTGAATTAAGGTCAAGCAAAGGTAGATTATAAATGGAAATGAAAGGGTTTTGTCATTATTATTTTCCTTTAAATATGTCTGCTAGAACATTTTTGTTCAGCATCCCATCTGAATGCATTTGATCAGCCATAAATTATCCATTAAAAACTCCATTAATCCAATCACAAATGTAGTCTAGCTTCCATCATTTGGCTCAGCCTTGGTCATGAATGCAGCAACAGGGATAGTAGGGTGAAAGAGAGTTCTGGATTTGAGGGCTTAACAGCTGAAAGAATTTCAAAGCTGTTAGAAAGACCATTTTTTTATCAAAGTGAAGGGCTCCATATGTTTGGGTGATAAATATTGCAGCCACAGACTAGTAGATTGTAGACTCATAGAATCCTTTGGTTGGAAAAGACCTTTCAGATCATCAAGTCCAGCCATAAAACAAACAGTTCCAAGTCCACCACTAAACCATGTCCCTGAGTACCACATCTATATGTCTTTTAAACCCCTCCAGGGATGGTGACTCTACCACTGCCCTGGGCAGCCTGACAACCCTTTTGGTGAATAAATTTTTCCTAATATCCAATCTAAACCTCCCCTGGAGCAACTTAAGGCCATTTTCTCTTGTCCTATCACTTGTTATTTGGGAGAAGAGACTGACCCCCACCTCACTACAACCTCCTTTCAGGCAGTTGTAGCTAGTGATAAGGTCTCCCTTGAGCCTCATTTTCTCCAGATTAAACCCCCCCAGTTCCCTCAGCCGCTCCCCATCACACCTGTGCTCCAGACCCTGCACCAGCTCCGTTGCCCTTCTCTGGACATGCTTCAGCCCTTCAATGTCTTTCTTGTAGTGAGGGCCCCAAAACTGAACACAGTCATCGAGGTGTGGCCTCACCAGTGCCAAGTACAGGGGTAAGATCCCTTCCCTAGTTCTGCTGGTCACACTAGTTCCGACACAAACCAGGATGCCATTGACCTTCTTGGCCACCTGGGCATACTGCTGGCTCATACTCAACAGGCTGTTGACCAACACCCCCAGACCCTTTTCCACCAGACTTCTCTCCAGCCACTCTTCTGCAGGCCTGTAGTGTTGCAGGGGGTTGTTGTGAGCCAAGTGCAGGACCTGGCACTGAGTCTTGTTGAACCTCATACAACTGGCCTCTGTGCATCGATCCAGCTTATCCAGATCCCTTTGTAGATCCTCCCTACCCTCAAGCAGATCAACATTCCCACCCAACATGGTGTCATCTGCAAACTGACTGAGAGTGCACTCGATCGTCTTGCCCAGATCATTGCTAAAGGTATTAAACAGACCTGGCCCCAGTACTGAGCCCTGGGGAGCACCACTTGTGACCAGTCACCAACTGGATTTAACTCTATTCACCACCATTCTTTGGGCTCAGTCAGGCAGCCAGTTTCTTACTCAACAAAGAGTATGCCCGACCAAGCCATGAGCAGCCAGTTTCTCCAGGAGAATGCTGTGGAAAATGTTGTCAAAGGCTTTACTAAAGTCTAGGTAGGCAACATCCATAGCCTTTTCTTCATCCACTAGGTGGGTCACCTTTTCACAGAAGGAGATCAAGTTAATCAAGCAGGACGTCCCTTTCATCAACCCATGCTGACTGGGCCTGATCACCTGGTTGTCCTGTACATGCCGTGTGATAGCACTCAAGGTGATCTGCTCCATAACTTTTTCCCATCACTGAAGACAGATGTATCAGCATGTGGAGCAACTTTGTATTGCTGTACGCTTAGGTTATGCATGCAAAACTGTGGCAGATCTCTAGGCAAAGCAACTTAAAAGAGCAAGATTTAGTGACAACAAGCATAAATGTAGAAGCTTGAATCTACTTTAGCTATGTTTATAAGAGGTTACCCTTGCTTTCTTTCACTCTCTTCTTATCCAAAAAGCCAGAGGATAGAGGCAACACACAGTCCCTGCAGTTCCCTGATGAGGATACATACATATAGGTGTCCTGTTAGACTTCTTTATAGTTAATGGAGATACAGGGCATTGTTAAACTCATTTATACTAGAGTCCAACCTAGGTGGAGGTGACTAACTCTGTAGGTTCTACTGACTGCATCATCCAGATCTTCAGCCTCCTCTAGTGCTTAGTGCCATTTGAGGTGTCCTAGGATAGCTAAGAGATCCTTACAGAGCTGACAGATATAATGTGGGAACAATAAGAAAATCATACTCTTCTAAAGTGGTAGCTGGAGGTCACATGGGAAGGACATCTCAAATGCATCTGAACAGGCTATTTAATTAAGACCCTGGTGTTATAATGGAAGTTTAGATAGATAAGTCTTCACAGCATTCCTGGTGAAAGCAACATACTGTCTTTCCTCTGGCCAGAGCCATATAGAAAACAGAGTATAAATATGTACAGAAGTAGAAGGATGATGAGTCTCATGTTTTCTACCTGTCTCTCAACACAGACACTATGGACTATGTAGGTTTAATACAGTTCTGCAAATTAAGACAAGGTACAAAATCCCCACTAGATAACCAGCTACACTATCAATAATTTGAAAATGTAAGATGCTTTCTGATAGGAATGTAAGTTTTGTATTCTAGAAAATGACAGATGAGTTGAAACTTTATGGTCGATGCAGCATCCATGTTGTCATAAGTCCTTCTGTTGCAACTAAGGAGGAAAACAAAGACTGATCCTGTTCAGTAAGCATCTTTGCTTTAAACTCATAGGACTGACTTTTTCTAGGCTTTTCCACTGCCTGGAAGAAAGAGGCATTCACTGTGAAAACATCAGGCATTGCTTCAGCAGTGGTGAGGTAGTGAAGCGAGCTGTCTGCTGTGGTCTGGGTGTTGAGTTCCTGCTCCTTTCATTGGCAATTGGTCTACATCTATAACACAACTCTTTTCATGAGTGTCTTTGCAACCATCACTAGACCATGTTGAGAACATCACTCTGGGCATGATCCATGGTGTGTGGAAAAAATCTTGCTCTTCAGCAGAAGATCTTCATGAGGAGCTCTGTGATACCATGCAGATAAACTGCATCTGTGCTGTGACTTCAGCTCCTATATGCAATATTACACTTCTTCTGTTATCTGCAGCTTCCAGCTATGCCCATACATCTGCCTGGGGCTGGAGGAGATAAACAGAGTTTTGTTGAGTTGTTAGACTTGTGCACATACATGCTAGTAAGGTCACTGGCATCATACAGGAGCCCCCAAAGCCTGGGAAGTGGCCAGCTGAGGATGTTGGAGGTAGCGGTGGGCAAACAGATTAAATTTCTGCTTGCTTTATGAAGTATTACAGTCCCTTTTCTCTCCTTTTTTTCCTTTTTGTGTCTTTTACTCCAATAATCCCCTCCTCTTCATTTCCTTGTGATAGGAATGAACTTGTTCCCCGAGTCCCTAGAGAGCTGAGTTCAATGGAAATGATTCAAGGACCAGGACAATATCTAGATAACAGGAGGAATAACTTTTCTTTTAATTTTTTTTTTTTTTACTTTTGAAAGACAAGGAAAACTAGAGATGGAGAGTTTTCACATTTGTAAAAACATTTTCTTTCAAAGGTTTTCAGACAACAAATAAACTAAACAGATGACAAAAACCAGTGAAAACTGGGAAAATATTGTCATAAACAGACATTTTCAAAATACATTTCCATCTGGCTGAAAACCACTGTCATTCTTTTTTTCTAATCTTGTTTTGAATGAAATCACTTTTAGCAAAGCTCTCAGCAGATCTGGAGATTTCCCTCTGATGCTATGGCCTGACTGCTAAATTGCTGTTAGCTTTCTCTTTGTCAGGTGAAGCAAATCAGGTGACTTTGGCCAGAGACACACGTTTTGCCATGAGAAGGCCCTTTAAGCAGCAGGCAACACTTTTTGGCTATATAGTGTTTACAGTCCATAGCATCCTTATTTAGCTAGAAAAGAAACCCATTCCCAGAAAAAGATACATTCCTGGCTTCAAGTTTTGAATGCTCGCACACAGCTGCTGTGATGCATAGAGGAGAAAAAACAGCTTAGATCACGTGCAAAGGTAGAATATATTAAGTTATATTCAGGGGAATAAACCTGACAAAGGATTTCATGCCTGATTTTTTTTTACAAAAGGAAGACAACTTGCAAATGTATATCTCTGGAAAGAGGAGGCGGTAATGAACAAGGACAGTGCATTTCCCAGTAGGTGATGAGTAAGCCGAGGGATAGCTGCAGGATGCCATGATGTACTCTGCTGTCACACAGATTTTACACATAGGCTGGACAACCTGTTCAATAAATCAACATGCATCTATCTTTTTTTTTTTTTTTTTTTTCCTAGGTATCTATTTGGGAAGTCACAGCCACATCATAATGCATGCACAGTGTTTGTTAACTTGGCATACCCTTTTCATCATTTCCAATCCTATGTTATCTCTTGGGGGTGAATCATCATTGTGTAACATAGCACACATGGTACCATGTGATGATCCTTGTCCTTGCTGGGGAAAGAACAAAAAGAAACTGAAAAACCACAGAAGAGTATTAACACAAAGATGCACATATATCCTAGCAATCACATACAGGTCAGACTGGCTACTGGGTATGTTTTCCTCACTTCTCAAAACCACTTATTGATTTCAGTGGGAAATGTTCTTGCCTAACTGATACAGACTCTGGTCTCTAGGGTAATTAATGGGAAAAATTCTTTTTCTTTTTCTTTTTTTTGAATCAGATCTTGGTTTGAAAGGAGGAATTTCAGCTAACTTCACTAGTTAGAGCAGCACCTTGTGTTAAGCTCTTGTTCATCCTTGTCTTACTTTCCTATGCAGTGTGCTGGTCCAGCTCAGGACACAGAGAAAAATGATTTTTTGGGATCAAAAGGCTGATGTAAAGCTGGAGAATATCCACTTGATGATTGCAAAATGAAAGGAAAGAGTGCGGCTCTTGCATAAGAAATTATTAGTTAAACTGAATAAGACTTTAAAAAATGACTAAAGCGGAGTAACAGCAACTTGGGTTATGCCCAGCCCAGATCACACAGTGGAAGGGGGAGGGAAAGCATCAAAGAAATGCTTAGTTATCAGCAGAAGTTTCCATTATCACTGCCTCCAACAATGGGCATCTCCACCATCTCCATAAAATGTAACCTACAGCCAAAGGATATCGGAAAGTGCATGACTCAGAGAGAAGGGTGAAGGTTCATCTCAGATGCTCAACAAGGGATATGCCCATCTGTAAGTGAATGGTTTGTTCACTTGGAAAGACAGATTCACTCAGGCACCATGGGCTTCTTCTCACAAACTGTGTGGTGGGTTCAATTTTCAAGAGATAATGTAACCAGCATTGGAAACCACCAAGATTACCACTGCCACAGACAGCTGCGGCAGCAGTAAAATCATGACGTGGAGCGTAGTCCTGCCCAAGATAGAAACACCTCTGGAAAGTGACAGCATTCGCACTGCAGATGTGAAATAGCCTCATATGTCATAAAGCTGCCTCTCTTAAGTTTGGGAAGAAAAAGAAGAAAAAAAAACCGTCAAGTCCTCCTGCTCTTAAAATTCAAAGTTCAAGAAATTTCAGAAAATTTCATCTTTTCCATAGACATTTCAGGGACTTTTCACAAGCAACAGCTTGTCCCTGCCTTGCTGTTTGACATTTTGTCTTGCAGGTGGACCAACCAAGCTGCTAACAGCCAAAGAACAGTATAAAATACTGTCAGAAAGGAAGAATTGGAAATGGCTAATATACATAACTCTTTCAAAATTGTCTTGATTTTTGCCAGACTGCACTAATATATGACAGTATAAAAACAGGGATCGCACAGAAAAGTACCTTGCTTCTCTAATTTACTAAGCCATCATGGTTGTACATAATTATTTAAATATACACTGAATTAGGATTTATTTGGGTAATTGTTGTTCTAATTTTGTCAGTAGTTTACAGTTAAACATTCTTTCGCACAGACTTTCTCCTAACTGTTATATCAAAATATCACTATGCATTAATACAAGGCATGGACTCTGATGGGAGTTTTATCTGTCAAGAATGTCATCCTCCAAGTCCACAATTCACCATGTATACAATAGGGAAAAGGAGAAAAAAAGTACCTGCCAAGTATTCACAACATACTTTCACATAGTAGCAGTAGCACTTAAGTTTGAAGGAATATTGGAACAGGGTATTGCAACACGCCCAAATCCTTCTACGTTGCAATGTCTCATATTTAAAAACCAAAAGAAAAAATAATATGCCATGGTTCAGAAAGATCACCTTCCATCAACAGAACATGCTGACTTATGGACCAAGAAAATAAGTTAATGTGTCAGGCACAGGGAGAGTGAAGTAATGAGCTGCATGCTGGGATCCAAGTTAAAAGGAATGTATACAAATGCATTGGGCATACATAATAAGATGACCAAATTGGATGCATAGCGCATGTGTTCATGGATACATTTAGAAAAATGACCTGGAATGAAACACAGACAGCGCCCATAAATGAGAGATAAAATAAATACAGAGGAGTGCTCTGAGGCTGGCAGAGACCATGTGGTGGCGGAGCAGCATTTGCAGGGGTCTGACAGGCAGAAAGTGGGGGTTTTCCCCGGTTGCTGGGAGAGAAACAGTAATTTAACATCACTGATGCTCTAGAGGGAGTTCAGAGTTTCAGTCAGGGATTATTCTGTTTTGTCTTTAAGAAGAAATCTAAAGCATTCTGAATTATCTGAGCATGGCTATAGAGTATAATTATGAAAGATGAAATTCAAAACTTTTTATAAAAGGTCCATCAATTCCAAGAGGTTTTTTCTTTCTTTCTTTCTTTCTTTTTTATTTTCTTCTTTTTTTTTTTTTTTTTTTTTTTTTAAAGTCATGAGATTGATTTAGTTTGATTTGATTTTATTTTATAACTTCTGTGGATGAAAAGGCAGGCAATGATGATCTATTGTATATACAGTCTGTTGTCTGATTTTTTTTCCTGACGGTGGATTAAACCACACATTTTTTATAAAGGTACCTAGTCTTGCATTAAACATTCCAAATTACAGGGAATTCATTATATCAGCTGATGAGCAGATCTAATATACTGCCACTAGTAGAAAAATGAGTGTAATTTCAAGTTTGAATTTCTCTTAGTTTTAGCTCTTGGACATTCTTCTATTTGTGTCTGGAAAATTAAAATACTGATTTCTGCCTAGTCCCCTGCTATACAAGTTTTCCATATGTCAGCAGTCATGCACAGTGTTTAAATAACATGGAGCTTTTTTTTTTTTTTTTCCCCCCAAATACAAAGTGATAATACTTGCCTTCCATCTGCAGAAACCATTTTTTTTTTCTAACTCCATTTTATTTTAGGCAACCACAAGAAATTTAGTAGCCTTTCTACTAATGCTGAGTAATAAACAGAGATGAATGACTGTTTTTTTGAATGAGTACATTCGTTAGGAAAAAAAACCCCAACAACAAAACACAGTTCCAGAGGGATGTGAGTTATTCATGAAATGTGGTCAAAATCAATATAAATCTTGTGGCCAAAAGAGCTGAAAGAACATTTAGAAATATCTAATATTTTGTGTTGACATTTACTGAAGAAAAGACTGCCATTTTTATTTCCAAGTGTAATTTTGTTTGGAAATTTGAAAAACATTTGTTATTCCTATAATTATAACACAGTGACAATATTACATATTTTCCCTGATATTTCCTTTTTGTTATTTTCTGAGACTATGGTTGTTCGAATATCCCACCAAAATCCCACACTGAGATAGTCATCGCCTTGTATTTTCAGTTGCTTTTATTTTTCACTGCAGTTTCTTCTATCTTATAAATTTGATCCATAGCTTCTGTGTTTGGGTGTTGCAAATTTTGTCTGGTTTATGAACTTACTCTATTAGGCTTTGAACCTTTGGTCAGGCAATTCCAAACACTCATTACTGCGCTCATTACTGGTCATCTAAAAACCATTGTGGCATCTTCATATTTTACTGGCAAAGATTTATCTCATTGATACAAATGCTGAGGAGAGCTGGATTAAGACCCTAATCCCTTGGAGACTGCATTAGCAACAACTCAACTCATTGATTTCTTCCCATTAAAAACTCTGTTTCAAGACCTGTCAGACAGGGAGTTTTAATCCATCTAATGTGTGCCCTGTTAATTCCATATAATGTAGGTTTTTTAAATCTAACTGTCATGTGGTACTAAATTAAATTCGTTGGAGAAATCCAAGTATATTATGTCGACAGCATTGTCCTTATTAACCAAACCTGTAATGTTGTCAAAAAAAAAAATAACACTTTTGTTTGACAAGACCTACTTTCCATACAAACATGTTGACTAACATTAATTATATTTTTAGCCTCTAATTCTTTGTTGACAGAGTCCTGAATTAACTGTTCCAATAGTTTGGCCAGACTGACATCTGACTAACCAGTTTACTGAGTCATCTCTTCTGCTCCATTCAAATTCTCGGATTTTACTGGCAGTCATCCAATCTTCAGGAAATTTCCTCAACTTTCAAAAAAGTTGTTAAAATCTGGTTTGGAGGACAATTAGCTAGTTCTTTTTAGATGTCTGGACATCAGATATACATGTCTGATTATTTAACAGTGACTCATGTTTTCCTCTGAAACAGATGGCCCTCTCTCTATCCTGTTCACTGCTTTATCTCGGAGTATACCTCTTCTGCCTCATATCACTCACGGGACAGAACTACACATTTTAATAGGTATTTTTACACTTAAAACATTTTTAACATATCCTAGAAAACACTTCCTGACACAGTTAGTAATGAATGACAAAGATTGAGGGTTTCTTGCTCCTGATACATTTTATAATTGCGTTCTTATACATTTTCAAATGTTAACTTCTCCACTCTATGTTGATTTATTTTTCAGATGTCCTATCACTTCTTTAACGCATCCTTTTTGCACATATCTCAAATTTACATTTCAGAAGTCACCTGATTATGGAAAATATTTCTTAAAATAGATGACATCCATCTATTCATCAGCAAGGTACAGAACACTTTTTTTTTTCCTTTGCCTCCCAATTTGCATCTCTAATGGCTAAACTATTGCATCTTCATCAAACTTCAGCGATTAGATTGGAAATGGACATATACTTCTTTACCGACAAAGAAAACAGATTTCTCACACCGTGGTCCCCAATTTGCACAATGGTTTGGGACCTTATGATTATTATGCAAAAACCCTAAACCATAAAGTCTGTCTGGAACAGAACAAGACATTGTACTTATATGTGTAATTTTTTCAACCACTCCACCAACACTTCTCAATAAAGTTTTCTAATTCTCTCTTGAAGAGCACTCCAAGAGTTTGCATTTCACCATTACTGTTAGTATGACTGCTGTACTAGGGAAAAAAAAAAATTATGTTTTTTGAAGGGTAAGGAAATACAAAACTTGATGCCATCATGGTCACAGCTCACATATTCAAGAGGAAATTGTTGTCAGGGGCCAATTTGCACATTATTGTTTAAGTTCTTGAGGAAGGGAAGGACTTGGCCGTATGCCAGTACTTTGCAATCAAACCAGTGTGCTCAAGTTTGTATAGCTAATTAAGAAAAGATATGTTTACTATTTCTATAGAATTAATTCTGGAAGGAAAAGCAGCCTTTCAAAGAGACAAACTGGAGTAAATCAAGTCTCTGTGAGCTTCGTTGAGCCAGGGCCCACCAGGTAATGGAAAAATGCACAGAGTGATACAGGTCTCTCTGTTTCTGATCCTAACACAATATCTGTGGAGCCATCGCAGGTCTCATATTCCCTGGACTTGAAAATGTTTTTCTCCCACTTGCTTATAAGGAGCTATGAGTGATTGTGCCTCTGAAAACTGTTTCCTGCCTAGCACATTGCACTCTCCTGAAATTTATCTACAGAGTTTACAAATTAAAAAGCAGAAGAATAAAGGTCCAACTTGAGACAACCAATAAACTGCATTGTCTAATTAATTAAACAATAGTCCCTGATATAATGAACCACAGTGAGCTTACAGAGGGTTGGCTGTTTTTAAGATGGTGAAGAGGCAAGCCCTGAGATGCCAAAGACCTGCGGTGGGAGATGGACAACTTGTTTGACATGACAGAAGCCAAAACATGAAAAGTGAAGAGGTCTCTGGACAAGCCAACACAGATGCACATGAAAGGGATGAACTAAATCTTGGAAGCTTGACTCTTAACCCAAGCCTTGAGTACAAGAACACTGATTTTCCTTCAATGTTCTGCAAAAATAAGTCTGAAACCTACCCTTTTGCAAAGTTTGAAAACATTTATATTTTGGATCAACAAAGTGTCAATTCTATCTTCTGTCCTCTTGCAAAGATCTGCCCAGGATGTACACTTATAATGAATATAGAAATAATAAATCTACTCTCTAAAACATGTTTTGACTAGCAGTTCATGACTGCCTTCAACAATCTTTATATTGCTTTTTACAATGGTGTCATATCTTTAAAAGAGTTGAAAGTGCCCAGAGCCTGGTTAGAGAGAATGAAGGTGAGACATATGTTCCTATTTTCCTCCTATTTTCATTCTCCTTTTCCTACGGTTATGAGCAAACTCCTCTCCAGCCCATTTCTGTAGATTACTTCTATTTATTCTTCTATTCCTGTTTCCAAGAATACATCTTCAGAGTCAATTTGAGCTTCAATACATGGCAATTACTAAAGAAATAAAATACTATTACCCCTGCATCTTCAAGCATTTTGTCCACATTCTTCTTGGCTTTTCTATTTTCAATATCTAAAGTGCAGCACTCCTTCAGTGCCCTTGAAGAAGTACTTGTTACATTACTGGATGCATTATTCCTTAGAAGAAGAAGGAAAAAAAATCACCTTTCAATTTATGAATCATTCTTATCTTTCCTCTTCACCTTTAGTTCTCTTTGTGCTTCCTCCTCTTATGGTCTTCTAAATTATTTCTGGGCAAATACAAAGACACTAAGCTGGAGAACTTTATTCTGCTACTACTTTTATTGATGTTTTTACTCCTGCCACCTTTAAGCAGTGCAACCTCATTCTTTTGGCACCCAATAACCTTATTTTATTCTCCAGAAACTTATTTTTCATTTTTTTTCTCACCCACTGAAGAACTGACAATTTATTTATTGATTGATTGATTGATTTAAATTTTCCCATATGCCATTGTTTTGGCTCAAATGCATTTCTGGACTAAGGTACTTTGGCTCTTAACAGAGGTACAGAGTTCTCTGGCTCTGATTTCCTCCAAAGCTGTATCATAGAAATGAAACCAAAGGACAGCATTCAGAAGGGACTCCCTTATCTACATAAGAAATGAGTGTCAGCAACGCTTGTAGAATTAGGTAGTAGAGCAGCATTATAATGGGCTTCAAAGAAGGCAAAGATCCAAAGATGGATCAAGGATCAAATACTTCTTCCTAATCACTCTGCCCGAAATCAGTTATGAACATAATTTATATCACTACTTATGGCAGGGGAAGAAGATTAATTCTCTCTGATCAAGGAAAATAACAAACTTACAAGCAACTGTTCTGCTAAATAAATCAACATCAATTGCAATTGATCCTATTTTGCACATTGTTTTACATCTGTAGTTTTGCATGTAGCTGAAAATGAACGATGTCCATGCAGAATAACATGGCTGCAGTGGCAAAGTTAAAATGCAGTCAGACCTTTTAGCAAGAGATCAGACCTACCAGGCAAGGGGGATGAATATTGTCAGATTAATATTAAAATACATGGACATATGAAGGTTACGAACCCAGACAAGAGGCTAGGGCAAACATACATGACTTCACAGTCTGGGTGGGCAGTTACCTCAAATCACAGCACCTGAGAAACCTCTGCAACAAATATATGTGCTGCAGTTCCCCATTCAGCACCAGATATAAAATGTACAAACTGACTTCCCCGAGGGGCATGCGTACACCAAAACAATGAGAGATCACTCACCCAGAGCAGTCACACGGACAAGATAGAATAGCTGGGCAGCTCTTCAGTAATATTCTGAGTTTTTATAGCATTTTTCCACTTTGGAGAGTTCTCCTAAATGTTAACCAGAACCACATGGCTGGCAAGTCACAGCTGTGTGAGCCGCGGGAACCCCCACAAAAGCACCATCACCTCTATTGTATTCCCTGCAGTATGATAAGGTTTCTCAGCACGGCTTGAAGCTATGTGGACTCCAAACTGAGTTTTCAGAAGGAGCTTGCAGGAGGCAGGATACAGGTACACTATGCAATGGTTATGATCCAGTGTTTCCGGTTTCCTGAACAGTTTTGTGAATATACAAATTCAGAGGTGGATTTTAAATCTGATATGTCTATTCTGAAAGTTAGAAGATACTTAAGGTGTTTGTGAACCACACATGGCTGCCCTTGAAGCAACACAACTCTCAGCAATACAAGCATAGTGTTTCCATCTACTTTTACTCCAATGTAGTGTTTGCTGAAGTCAGATATAATAAAGACCCAACACATAGAGCTGGGTGGTGTTTTGCTCTCCAGAATTAATGCTGTTGATTCTGGTCTGAGAGAGCTTAGACACCATGAGGACTGCAATTATCCATAAATCTTCAGAGACTAATTTTATTCTTAAATTCTGCAAAACTGTGGAGTTCCTAGTGCATGTTGGTCTTACAACAATATTATACAACGGACTATTCCCCAACAGGAGTGCTGGAAAGTTCAGTTGCAAGGAAGGACAATAGAGAAATCCCAGTTTTACATGGGAAACTGAGGCACAAAGAAGCGAACAGCTAGAAGGTCAACTGTAAAAGGACTTATGAATGTCTTTGGGTATCTACATTGAACTGATTTGTCCATGATCACTCCTAAAACTTCTGGTAGCATAATGGGCCTCCCAAGCCTGGTGCAAAAAAAAAAAAAAAAAAATAATGCCAGAACATGGAAGTAGGGCATTGCAATTAATTTTCCCTTTTTTCAACCTTAATTCTCACCTGATTTCAAATACATGTTTTAACAGCTTTTTGGCAGTTTTAGGTAGGGAAGGAATTGAAAATGTTGCAAGAACAAAGGAACAAGAACAAAATAAATTAAATGCTGAACACTGACTGTTTGACACTTCCTTTAAACCTTAGGCCCTTGTTCATCTTTGCCAAAAGCTGATTCTGTAATGTGTAAAATTAGTGCCTTAGAGTTTTACTAGGTTTCTAGTGAATTTTGTCATATTTTCCTTGATTTAAACAAACACCTTCTTCAAGTACTGGTTTGCAGACTGATACAATGTTCAGAAAAGAAGGAATCTGGAAAGCTGTCTGGAAAAATACCTTGAGGAATACCTTGTCGCAAGGCACCTCAAATTTATGTCTTAGTTTAACATGTAGGTTCCTACAATGTGTTGCAGAGTGCTTTGGGACATGGGTATAAAATTTAGTGTATATTATTGCTACCATTAACATAGGTGACAAGCTCTTAGGTATGTAACATGCATGTATACATATACACCTATATACATGTAAAGCAACACGACTATCGAAATACATATTGCATGTAGTAAAGCTGAGTCTGGAACTTGGAAGACTTCAGCTCAGCGTTTGGAAAGAAATCGAGTCACTGCAATCCATCTGTCCCTCTGAGAATGCACGGGAGAGGGGGGTGGTGAGGTGACAGTCATGCTAGTGATGCTATGTCAGGAATTTCCTTATATATATGTGTGTGCACATGCATATGTGTGTGTATGGCTGAAACCACAAGTATTTGAAATGTTCTCAGAGGAACACAGTCTCAAACCTGTAGAATGTCTGTTGTGGAAATGAAATGACCGTGATGTAACCCACCACGTGCCACCACTGCAGAAGATAAGTCTCTGATCCCGAAGAGAGAAGTGGTTGCTACAGTACCCCTAGATAAGAAGCAAGCAGTAAAAATGACATGGCTAAGAAATGTAAATGATGTTTGAGGATGCCAGCTCTGTGTAAACTGATGGTTGGGCTGAGCAGGTTGGCAAATGAAGGAGCAGGGCTGAACATCCTGAAGCTTTGCAGCTATGTGCTTTCAACATAATTCTCATCTCATCTGGATTTCCACCCAGAAATGCCTGTGATGGTGAAGTTACTCCTGATTTACACCATCAGGACAGTGCTTGTAATCTCCTGCCTGTAAATGACAAAGCTGTCAGCAAAGCCTTGCCCAGTGCTATTTCCAGGTGAAGCTAATGAGGATTTTGTGTTAATAAGAAGGGCAGTTGAGTTTTAAACTCTTTCCTTGAAGAAAGCAACTAGGGAAAAATGTGGCCTTTTTTTTTTTTTAAAAAAAAAAAAAAAAAGATGAAAAGAAGGTAATCAAGGCTTGTGTATCTATGTATGTGTGAGCGAAAGCATTGGTGAGAGAGCGAGCTGTGCAAGGGGAGAGCATTTGCTCAAATCGGATAGCATTACTAATACATAATGACTCTGCCAGCAAGGCACTGCACAGCTGGAATTAATCTGAGAGAATGTGTGTTGCTGCATAGACAAGCGCAGAAAACTTTCCCCGTGTGAAGGCAGCGTGAAGCCCTGCCCTGTGGCTTGGAAGCACTTCATCAGACCCTGACAGCACAGACATCTTCTTTAGACCATCGGTTTGGGGGGGGGGGGGGGAAATGCACTCCACCCTGCTCAAATGAACACCCAGGAGGGACTTTTTGTTTTATTTCATGATATTTCGCAGATCACAACTCTCTCTCCCCTCCCTGATTTTTTTTTTTTTTTCTTTCTTAATTACCTGGTTAGTTTTGTTCTTCTCTTGCCTTATTGCATCGTCTCCAAACCCAGCTGAAAAATTGCCATGGCTTATTTACACTGAACAGCTATTCAGGCCAAAAGCAGCTGCTCCATTTAGCCAAGCACCTCTGTGTTACTCAGTTTCTCTGCTGGTTATAATAAGGTGCTTTCTTTTAAATGCACGCTGTGAGGAGGTAGTATTGAAATGTATGCAGCAGATGATGGTTCTTTCTGAAAGGAGTTTTTGAAAACTCGGTGAGCCCGGGGTCATTATTAGTAAACGATTGCCCAGTAAAAGACAAGTCTATCCAGAAGTGCAGTACAACCACAGCTGATTTTAAGCAGACTCATGAATACATGTGGTTCCTTGCCTTCAAACCCCTATTAGCTCCAGTCTGGACCTGGGAGGTTTTGGATTTCAGTCAACAAGTGATTTACCCCCAAGATTTCACCTTGCCAGCGTGACCTAGTCTCTTTTTGTCATGTAGCAGAACTCCCCTCTTACATAAATGTAGCCATAAGGAATTAGAAAACAAGAAAACTGCTCTTAAAGGAAAATAATGTGATTTTAGTGCAGAAAATGAGACAAAATGCACTTTTGCATAGAAAAAATAAAATTTGAGAAGAAAGCTTTGTACTGTTTCTGAGTGAAAGCAAAAATAGACATCCTCATACACACACACATAGAGCTTTACCTTGCAAACATTGATTTAATGTTAATTTCACCCCTAATTATCCTCCTAATAGCTATCGAAAGTCTCACATAGTGACCAAATTGAAAATAAGTTCCTGTGCACCACTTCCAATTACGGCAGGAATTATGGCTTTATTGCCATTATTTACTTTCCCCAGCTATAATGTATGCTTGGCCTTGAATTACCCCACTGTAGGAGACAGTGACTCCAGCATGTTTTGTAAAATGATTTTCTTGGTTTTCACTTCCCTCCAGCTCTTTTTTCCATCCTGACTCCCCAGCTTCACCTCTTAAGTATTGCTCCTTCATTTAATGCCACTCCTGTTCCAACTTCCACTTTAAGAAATATTTTTTCCTGATCTCTGTAGAATTTTTTTCCCTTTCTTTTAGACCTTTTTTCCCCTGCAAGATCTTGGCCTAATTCTTCGGTGCCTGGATGGCTGGCTAAAGATTTCCCAAGTCTCAGGAGATCCTGTCAGGTAGTATACATCCAGCATAGCTACCTTTAAATAAACTTGCTCCCATTCGTCTGGATTGGGACTGTGCCAGGGCTATCACAGATGGAAAAGGGCTGCTAGACAATCCAGAGGTTGTCTGTAGGAGCCAATAGAAGGTCACTGCTTCTGACCTCCACCAGTTCACCACTCACTTCAGTGAGATAACCGAGCTGAACTATGTAATCGGTGTTTAGCCTAATGCATAATTTGTGTTTGATGAACATATGACTTCCAGAAATGTGTCCAGTTGGGAACTACAGGCTAAGAGCTGGTGGAGTCAGTGCTTCAATCATTAGTTTGACTTCCCTAGATGAAGAACCAGAAAACAAACAAGCAAATGAGAGTTTTTAAAAAAATCCCACCAACTCTGTGCCTAATTTCTTATTTCAATATGTCTGGCATCAGCTTCTAGGCTTGTTAAACCTTTCTCATTGTTTTTTAAGAGTTTTGGTATTTACTTCCTCTGAAGGTATTCAATTAAATCTCAGCACACTTTTTGATAAATTAAGCAGATTGTGTTCCCAAATTGTCTGACTAGGAGTCATTTTTGCCAGCTCTTAAATATCTCTGTGACATTCTTCTACAGTTGCAGCTTTCCAACATGCAGTTTTTCACTTTAAAACATAGGTGTCTGACCTGGATACAGGATTACAGTTTTGCTGTATAAATGCATAAATCATGAGCTAACGGGGAATAGACAAGACCTACATTTCCTTTCCCACCAAGGTAATCCACACCTTCATGGGCCATTCATCTTCTCGACTTATCTTCACCTTTCCTAAGAGCTATCTCATGCTCTGTTTGATGGCTTCTGTAACTCTCATCCACTGAGAATAAACCCAGGATTCATCCTACCTCACCTCTGGGCTGCAAACCAAGGTTTGTTACCTCTTCAATAACAAGAGATAGACACTGATGAAAGGACATTTAACATTTAATGGGTACCCACTTCTTTCTCCACTGATTACAGAAGAAGCTTTACAGATTACAGAAGAATCTGATTACAGATTTTTCCCCTCAGTGTATTGATTAGATGTCTATCGTATAGTGGATTTTTCATTCTGGTCTAAATGTGTTTCTGGCCTGATCACCTAACCCACGTTCCTCATGCTGTTAGTGAGCACAATATCAAACAATTGGTATTGCAATGCCAAACACGTTTCTTAATCATAAGAAGACTAAGGAGAACAAGCTGATTAAAGCTTTGCTTCAAAAAATCTTGCATTTCACCTAATACAGCTGTTACCAAGGATGCAGTTAGTGGGGGGGGGCACGGGGGGTGGGGGGCGTACTGCAGTGTAGACATAGATGTAAAGGAGTCTCCTTGCTAGGACTGGTTATTGTAGGACAGGGAGACTGCAGGACATGATGTACGCATGGGTAGATGGCTACACAGCCTCTCCAGAAGAGAACTGATGTTGAGTATCTCCTCCCTTTGGTAGTGCTTCTGAGTAATGGATCTCTACCCATAAATACCTAAAGGGTTTTAAAGGCCATGGGATGGAGAAGAATGATTAATAACAGCAATTCATAAAGGTTATGTTTGCATGTCATCGTTTATCAGAAGTCTCCAAGTGGTAACTGAAGTCTCTAAATGGTAACTGAAATGGGAAGATTTAAAAGGACTTTAGCCAAAAGTTTCATCATGGATTTAAGGGCTTGTGGGATTTCACTGTCAGAAGCATGCTTAAAAGTTCCAGAGATTTTTTCAGCAATACGAATTACTAGTCATTTCTGGAAGTCCCATACTTATCTCTTCTTGGCCATAAATAGCACATCATATCACCACACCTACTGATTCTGATGGGAAGATGAGACTGACTTTCAGACATGCCTCAAGGCATCTTTTTGTGCTTTTTCATGGGTTTCATGTCCCCATGTTTTATGTTCCCTCGCACAAAATACAAGGAAAACTTAAACTTTTCTTTAAAATCATTTATAGGCATGCGTGTGTGAAAGAACTAGTAGAGTGAGCACCCTACTCCTGAAATGCAGCTATACATTAAGTGGACTGCGGCTGCTAACTAGAAGTTAATAGCCATGCATGCAATAATTGAAATCAGCAAGTCAAGAAAAGTGATACGGTTTAGAAGTGCAAGAGAAGAACTTCTTTGGAGGTTTTATAGAGGTTGTATTACCTGTTCTCTGTATTCAAAGCTGACTACTTTGAAGATATGTCAACATCATGCACAGTCAGGAAACCCTTACCTTGAGTTACACATTCATTGCACGGGTAGCATTACTGCAGGTACAACAGTTTATTTGGATTTACCATGGATATATTTTAGAAAATCAGGTCTTGTGTCACCTCTGTACCATGCTTTTTGTTTCTTGGGGCATGGGGTTTAGTAACTCTGATGATATTGTGCTTATACAAAACACTATGTATGTGCTTTGAGATAAACCACACAACCACCAGTCAGAAATCAAAGCTGTTCTCTACAAACACACATCTGTTTGCAATGGTTTCTTTCCTTCATCCTCCTTCCCTGACATCCCCCTCCCATCAGCTGGTTCATCTGCAAAGCACAGAAAGACGGTTTCGTGGGAAACATATTGATTTAATTTCTTACCTGTGAAATCAAAGGTTATAATGAATCAGTCTGCAAGCAGTGCTCCTTGACAAACAACATCCCTGCCAAACACAAGATTCAGCCAGAAATCAAATTTCTAGGTGTTGCTGTTTACGAAGAAAAATCATTAGATCATTTTTATTCCCAAAAGATTCTATAAAGCCTCGGTTTGATTTCTATTTAATAAAAATAAGATGGTGGGGGGCAGGGGAAAATAATTTAAATCTCCTAATATTGTTTGGGCTTACTGGCTTTGAACAGAATTGATTTTGTGTTATGGATTTCCATCTTTGCCCTTCACTTGATACAATACATTAGGAAACAAACACTAGGAAGTAATTTAACCATACTGTTAAACATATTTTTAATAGGCAAATGACTAAATAATATTTTGTCAGCTAGCTTTAAAGAAGACTTATATGTAAATAAATGTGACCAGTTTGTCCCAGCCACATTCAAATGCCCAAATTCAAGTTATAGAAAGGATTTTTACCATTGCTATCACTACTTCCTACCCTAAACTTCTTACATTCATTAAGTGTACACTTTTCTAATCTGACATCACCTCTAAAGATTATTAAAGATTTATTCTCCCTATTCTTATCTGTAGGGAACAAAACCTCAAACAGGTTGAAGCCCAGATCCTCAACACCATTTTGCTAGTTAAATCCCTTAGATTTCAAGAGAAATCTTAGAATATTGAAGAGTTGGGTCCAGGTGATTTGTGCAGGCATAGAGGAAATGTGTGGCAGAGAAGCATCTGAACTGTAGCCACCTTAGATCTGTAATAATTTCCTAACCTCAGGATGATCCTTTTCCTGACTGTTGAAGAATTCCTTTCTCTAAAGACCAAAACCATGATGGAGGGAAGTACTTTTTTTTTTTTTTCCTAAGTGAGAAATAGTCATATACCTTTGATTTGGAAGTTCAGGAATGGAAAAAGCAAATATCAGACATTGTTAGTATAATTTCAGGTCTTCTTTTAATGCATAGAGGAGGAGTTTGTGGATGGTCATGACTGAAAGAAACAGAAAGCATTGTTTTTCCTGGGCTGTGACTTTGCTTCTAGACTTAGGTCCTGTGCTCTCAGTCAGAAGTAACATAAAAGTAATCTGCAGGATTAATTAACAATAGAAATAGTTTCATTTTCATTTATTTCGTGTATTCTCAGTACCAATGTAACCACACGTATTTTCTCATGGAAGCCCTTTGCAAGACATCTAGAAATCCTGGGAATGTTTTGGAGTTCATGGATTTGGAGCCACCTGTCCTTTTTTTGGTCACTTAAACCCAAGCAATAATTCCCAGAGATTAGCTGCCTAGCCTCTCTGGCAGTGTGGGTTCTCTCCACGATGTCAGGATGGACACGCAAACACAAAGCATGTATGTAGGTAACTTGGAGGGAAAGAGCAGCTGTAACATAAATCCAGTCAATCAGAAACCACAAGGATCTCAAGGACTTCAGATCCTTTAAGGACTACGTCTGCTATAGCTCTCATAAAGAATGCAAGAAATAGCCACGGTTTAATAGCTGGACTAAGGATTGCTATGCAACTCTATATACTCGACAGGCTCTCAAATTGCTCATCTCTTTGTATTGCCTGTTAACGGCAGAATCCTTCTTCATCGGCTCAATCCCACAAAATCTTATGTATGTGCTTAACTTTCTGAACTCTGAGCAGTCCCACTGACTTCAGCATAGCTACCCCTGGTGCAAAATTAAGTGTAGACATAAATCATTTCAGGACTGAGGCTGGAGTACAGCGTGGTGAATAGTTTCTCTTCAGGAAAGCATTTATTTCCTGAAGGCACCATTTCAGCTTAAAGTTTTCACATATTTGTATTATATTTAGTGAGTCAGTTGGGAAGCAGTGTTGAAGGACAACTGGAAATGCCCAAAATACACATTGCTAAATACAATATTTTGAATTTTGGGAGATACACTCACAAAGGAATTTAGATGCCCCAACAATGTCTAAGGCAGAAGTGTGAAAGAAATTTGTACTTTTCCATCAAAGCCCAAACGAGCAGGATATTCATCTGGGAAGAAGGAGACTGGAATTTAAATTTCCGCTTTGCTTGAAAGTATGAACTTGAATTTAAGCCTCCAACACCTTTAGAAAATTATGTCTTAAACAATGGACTGTGGAATCTGTAAAGGTTGCACAAGGTCAGGTTTGTGAAACCAGTCCTCTGGTGATTTTATTGTTTCCTTCCAAATGTTAAATATATGTTAAAAGTGAACAATTAAAAAAAAAAAAAGTAATATTTCCAGAGTGATCAAAAGCAATGGCATGGCATTTAACTTAATCACATTTTGTGCTGTGGCTGAAGCAAGCAAAAAGAAATTATTCCCAAAGATCTAGCTATGACAGCGGTGACTCACAAACAGGACTTTTAGGTACTCCCAGTGTCTAAATTTTAAATATTTATTATAGTTCTATAAAATTTTACATTCATTGTATTGCTTGCTTGTTTTACCAGTCCTCAAGGGACTGAGAAGATTCTGTATTCACTTCTCCTTTCCAGCACATCAAACCTTTTTTCATAATACCCCTATTAAACCATACATCTCCCCAGTTTCCTGTAGATTGTCACTGACTCATATCGGTATCAGTGCAGAAACTCCATCTGAGTCTCACTGACATCAGTCAGAAAAAGGATGGGAAAAAATTGCCAGACCTCAGTATTCTTAAAAATACTGCAGTTTGCAAGATCGTCTTTAGTCAGGTCACTCATGTTGAGTTGCAACTTCCTTTCTGCATTTGCATGTTCATTGTCAGTGCTTCTATCTGCCTGCATAGCATCATGCATATTGTCAGCATGACACAAATAAACGAGCTAATGAATAAATAATAACAATCAATAGAAACAAACATAGAATTGACTGGCCTCCTCATAGTTCTCACTGAATGAGATGCCAAAAGTAATCAAGCAGTATAAATTATAAAATATAAGTTCAGCATTAGAAAGTCATTGTTTCAATATTTTAAGAAACCTGCAGTGTGAATAAGGTAATATGTTGGCTATAAAATATTTAGACATCTTTGTTTTGCTTTCAGCAAATGCCTATCTCTGCTCCCACTGAAGTCAACAATAAGCCTCCAAGTGCAGAATGGCTTCCAAAATCTTCCAAAATGGTTTCTACAAAATAAAGTTTTTACAATATTTTTTTCACCTAGATAAATTCTCCTTTGTAAGGCATGTGTCACAGAAAACCGGTTTAACCAACTTTGCCAAGGACCCGAAGGCTTAAGAGATATATACTTGTCAACTGTGACTTTCTGCATGTGGTTAAATGGTGAAATTGTGCTCTGGAAGTAGTTATTAACGAAATAATATTGAAATACTTGTTTTTAGCAGATGCATCACTTCTTCTTTAGCTGCCTTTACGCATTCCCACCCCTCTTGAATCTTTATATCACCTCTTTCTTTTGTCCCTTTCATACATGTATGGAGAAGTCCTATTTCCATTTGTGATGCTTACCACAAACCAGCTTTAATTCAACAATACTGGTACTTCCCACAGTTTCTTTGTGTTCTTCCTATCTGTAATGACCTGTTGGCCACATATTTACATGCAGGGAGAAACCCCACTGAGAGCCACAATAGCGGTGAAAGAATTTTGCAGCATCCAGCATGAAGGAACCGTGTTGTCCAGACTTACCATAATACAGATACATTAAAAAAAAACCAAAACCAACTGATGAAACAACAACAACAACAAAAAAAAAAACACACCAAAAAAACCCAAACACAGTAACGCTGCATGAATAGTAACAACAATCACCTGTAAGGTGGTGGGTGCCTTGCAAGTCCTCTTCCCCACTGGATGCCAAATTGTGTTTTATTAAACAAAGAAGGCTTCAGTAGACAAAACTCAAAAGATTACAAGGGGACGTGTTGCACCCATGTGTAATTGTTCTGTAGTGCCATATTACAATTTGTAATATGTGTATATTGAGATAATACCATGTGGTATTTTTCTCTAGCAGAATGCATATCTATTGTTAAGTAACTGATGACAAAGGCTGGCACATTATTAAAGGCTGGACTCAGTTCAGAATTTAATATTCCCCTCACATTTCAAGCAATTTTCAATGTCCACAACTGTCATCTAACATTGTTTCCAAGTTGCAATTCAGTGGGAGAAAAATAGCTATCCATGTAGGGCTTCACAGTGACACATCTGTTATGCTATTTATCTTAAGTGCGAAGACAGGAATGAACCAACTTCCAGCCTCGTAATTCAGAACTGAACGTAATAGAAATTAAAGGGAGAAAAGAAAGGGACAGCATCTTTGCGTGAATGTAGGTTAATGAATATCATGTGAAACTACTTTTGCCAGAATTACTCTCCCTGGTTCCTTCCAACTGTACTTATCATGATGTAAATCAGGAGGAGCTTCATTAAGTGAACTGACTCACATTGGCCCAAACAGCTGTAAAACAGATCTGAACAAGGCACAATATCACTGCAAGGGGTCTGTCATGTGAAGCCTTTCCGTGATTAAAATGATGGGACAAACAGTCGAACCTTTCAGACCTGAAACCTGTTTCTTCTCCAAGGCAGCTGCCGGACACTCTATTTTTGTTAAGCATTCCACCCTTCGCACTTCGGTATTTTGGGGCTTGCTCCACCCACCTCTCACCAGGACTCACCGCACACAGTTTCATGGAACTTCCAAACATTTCCTGTGGAGCAAAAACCCAAACTTTCTGAACTCTACTTTGCTTCGGGGCATCTAATCTTGAAAGTTATGTGTGCTGTTAAAAATTGGCTTTCAAATCATGGAACCAGGCCTTTAGGGATACTTTCTTTCTCTTCTTTTTCTTTTTTTCTTTTTTTTTTTTTTTTTCCTCTTCATAAGAAGTTTCAGAGCTGCAGAGCCTCAAGCCAAAAGAAATAGTTGTACAGGCAAGTTTTCTACACCGAATCTGAGAGAAAAAGAGGCATGCTGGGGTGCTTGCTAGGGGCTATCTTGCCCTCCCGCATTCGCATGCCTCCCACAAGGCTCCACGTAGCTGTTATGAAAATGAGTACATGAACTCCTGGCTGAACTTTTAAATTGGCCCCGCTTCTTCCTCTCACCTTGGCCGTTTCAGACACGTTCTTCTTGTTCAAGGATGACTTTCCAGCTATTTGTCACGCTTTTAAAATAAAATTATATAAATGTATGAAAATGAGTCAGCTGGAAAGGTGCAAAACCTTCCCAGTAACAACAGTTACCAGAATTCGATGGTCCCAAAGCACTAGTTATAACTGCTTCTGTACTGGAAGTATGCTTTTCATCTAACTGGGATTTAGCAATGGCCTTTTTCATAATTTAATTGATAATTATGGGAATAAGGTGGTCACCAGTCATTGCAGTTCCCAAAGAGCATTCTTTTCAGTAACAAAATCATTCCCATTATTAAAGAGTGGCTTTAATGTACATAGTCCAACAGCACTGTTTGGCTCCTTACTGATAATTATTTAGAAAACACAGTTCCTACCCTCAAATTATCAGATCACTAGTTTTTCTTGGTATACTGTTATATGTGATAGAGATAGGACTTTGCTTCTGCTTGTGTTAGAAGACATTTTTTTGTGTCACAGAAGAAACTACTCATATATAGAATATTCTTGTTCCTACGTTTTAGGGCCAAAAGGGATCACTAGTCTTCTCTGGTCTAATCCCCTGCATTAAAAAAAAAAAAAAAAAAAAAAAAAGCCTTGAAATTTTACTTTGTGAGCAAAATGAAGTGGTAAAAATAATAGGAGAAGATGAATGAATACTGCCGGATTTCATGTTAGAAATGGCTTTTCAAAGACGCATGCACAAAGCGAAATGCTTAAATTAAGTGTTTTGCACATCAAAAAAGCTGTTAAATAGAAGAATTCTACTTTGACACTATTATTATTATTTATTGTATATTATGGCGCTGCCCCCAGTTGTGCCTTTGTAATAAAAGACAGATTCCCTTTCCCTCTCCCTTCCTGATTTTGAGAAATTGCAAACAAAGGCACTGACCATGCCAAGCTTCACACCCATCGTGAATCTCACACATTGCATGTGTTTCCTCTGAAATCCATGCGGGTGCACAGACCAACGCAGACATGGATGATGTCGTAGCTATGTGTCTGTGACCATAAGCACAACGGTGTGATTGGTTTTAGTACTTGCTTATGCCCATGTATACTATTTTAAAGTCACAGAATTCACAAATTATTTATTTTCCAGAAAGTTAAACAAGGGAAATCCCCTGGTTAGCAGAGATCATAACCAGAACTGGATACTGGAAAGCAAGTGCACAGGTCAGGGTGTGGGATGTTGCTTCATGTTTTCCCCATCCCAATAAACCCCCAGGGACAGGAGATAAACTTTATTTTACACACTGAGGAGTCCTCGCAGAATGCAGATACATTTCTTGCCCCAAAATCACCAGCTAGCGGCAGAACAACAGGGAAAATGCATTTCTTCGCCTCCCAGGGTCACGCTATTTGCATGGTGGTCTGTCCTGCATGAGTGAACAGAAGTAGAAATATGCCATTTTCTCCTGTGTGCTGATCTCTGTGTTTAGTTTACCTACACAGAAGGTTTTTCAAATGCACTTAACGGGTATTAACTTGTAGTTCCTTACAACTCTCCAGTCAGATTGCTGAGCAATTATACACATATTTTCTGTTTTCAGAAACTCAGACAGAGACTCCAAGGACTAAATCAACCTAAGGTGCAGAAATTTGTTCTACCACAACTAATTATCCAATGAAAACTCTCAGTTCAGCAATATATATGAAAATAGAGTGCTCGGAAAGCCAACTTAACATTTCAGTCTATTTATAATATAGACCTTCACTGTACCCAATGTTGTTAAGAGGTTTTTATAGTATATAGCATGAAGTTTTGGTCTTTAATTACTCCTTTAATCTTTGCTGGGCTTGTTCCTGAGAACAAGTTACACTCCTGCCTTTTACAGGCTAAACAGCTTCCAGGAATGCATCAGACTGCCGCAGGGGTCAGAGAGTGCCTTTATTGAGCACCGCTCTATTTCAGCCTAAATCTTGACTGATCTGTTTTTGCTTAGTGGAAGTGTAATTAATATAGCCAATTAACAAATGACCACCCCAAAATTTTGTTTCTTTTTTGTTTGGTTTTTTTTTTTTTTTTGTTTGTTTGTTTTTTCCCAGGGTAAGAGAATTTACACAAGTCTTCATGTGTTTCACGTGGCTCCTCTTCCACCTGGAAGGGATAGCTGTTTGTAGAGATGCTAAATCCCTATATGCTAATATGAGGATTATCTTAAATAATGTTAAATATATGTTAATATAAAGATTATGTTAAATCTAAAAAAATGTACTGATGTTGTCCATTTGTGTTGCCTGATGGATGGCTCATAGGCCTACAGCATTTCTTTTGTCATTACAATTTCAGATCATATCCTGGGGTTAAGATGGCACTTTCACTCCTGTAACAATCTCACAAGACAAATACCCCAAAGACAAGGTATTTTCTCTACTGTCCTGCAGTATGACTGGGAACCACTACAGATTTTTTTTCACAATGACATTCCATGTTCCCAACTCCTGGTAACACTGTGGAGACACAATCCTACTGTCTTCTGGATGCCCCTGAAATGTGTCTTGAGGTGCTAGATAATGGGAGAATACCCCTTGCTGCAACTCTTTTATTCACTGGATATCCCCAAATCATCCTTAACACAGGATAAACTTTAAAGGAAAAACAGATTTTTACTGGTGTATGTTTTTGATATTTGGTTCAGAAACAAATGCCCCACGTGACAATTGTCCACATCTTTGCTCCCTCCATCTTAGCTCCCTTTCTCAAGCAAAGTGTGTATGATTTCCCTCATGGAAGGGGATCCTGTTTGGGAGATATACCACCTTATAGACATAAAAT
This sequence comes from Strix aluco, assembly GCF_031877795.1. NCBI lineage: Eukaryota > Metazoa > Chordata > Aves > Strigiformes > Strigidae > Strix > Strix aluco. Next base: position 91,755,615 of record NC_133971.1, on the reverse strand, counting down.
TTCCTTGGGATCCAAATTTAAAACTCTCCTCAGTCAGGAGGATTTCTTGGGATTTCAGAAATGCAAATGACTCTTTAGCACAGCAAATTAGAGATATCTATCTCCTTGCCCACAACATAAAAGTTGGAACTTCATTCACCTATTGGAAGGAGAGAAGGTTTTTCTTGCCAGACAGAGATTCAATCATTCGTACTTAACTTTTGTTTTCCCAAAATCTCTATTTCATGTACACTGATGGCTGACCTGTATTCACACATGCAAGTGAGACTTCATGCACGTGGTTTGTTCTTAATTCTTGGACAAGGTTCTTGGACACAACAGTAGTTGGATAAGGATTTGACAGCGTTCTGGAGTCCTGACACTTCATCCTGTTTGGACCAACATCTGACTGTTGTAAAGTTATTGTGCAACACTGGAGAGTTACTGACTGGTCACCTAAGGCATATGGACCACATTGTTTCCCAACATTAAACTGGATTAAGATTTTAAATGGTGCATGGTCATTGCATTGATTTTCTGGAACATGCTAAATTTTGTAGAAGGAGAAGAGGAAAGGAAGAGAGGTTCTTATTGAGAGACAGCATATGATGAAAGGTAGGAAGGTGGGACTCAAGACAACATTAGTGACATTTCTCCAGAAGAAGCTGGGAGCTATAGCTGAAGGACTTTGGACTATGACTTGGAGAATAAGAATCAAAGGAAAAAGAGAATGTGTCTGAGGAAATAAATGCAGAAATGTAAGGCATGGAAGGTTATATCACAAAAGTATATGTTAATAGTTGATAGTTGAATTGATTGGCTTAATAGTGAAGGCAAAAATTGCTAAACCATGAGGATTAGGAGACCAGATTTACTAATACAATGATTCTGTAGTGGTATTCCTCAGACTACACAAAGCTGCAAGATTCCTTGAAGTGTATCGCAAATGGTCTGTGCAACTGCACTAAAGAACAAAACACATTGAGTTTATCTCATATACCTGCAAAAGTTGCCCGTGATTAGCTTATTTGAATTGCTGGGAGTGACTGAGCTCATGAATGATTTGTAAGTTTATTCAAATGGGTTTTTAACCCCAAGGAGAGTCTTCTCCACAGAGCTGTCTGAATTGTTGTTATCAGTGCTCTGTGTCGGTACATTTTTTCCTCACAAATAGTTCACAAGCTAGTATTGATTTCTGAAAATTGATTTATTCATAAATGTTCACTAAGCAGCTTTGAAAAACAGTTTCAGGACTATGAGGTATTAATGAATGGCACCTACTCACTACAAAACTTACATTATGCATCATGTTTTACTTCATTCATATAGTATTGCTCCTGTTCCCAGACTGCTCAGTTAAAATGTAGCCAGTGACTGGATGATTAAAGTATAATGCCCAATCCTGAATCAAGAATGACATATAAATATTCAGAAAAATTTCATTTGGCAAATACAAGGGACCTGAAAACAGATTCAGAAACAGACTGTGGTCATTCATATAATCATGAATAACCCCATGAGAACTCAGAGGAGCAGAAAAGTAAATCCGCATATTAATTTGAGCCTAACCTGACTTTGTTATTCCAAGGGCTCTAATCTAACCCAGAGGGAGAGCAGAATTTATGTGAAAGAGTCATTAGAAAAAATTCATAAATGGCCTTTGAAACAGAGATGAACACACAGATTTATCTCCTTTCCAAAGCAAGCATCTGACATGCTAGATTTGAGAGCCCTACAGTCAGTTGATGTCTCTTTCAGACTCAAAAAAATCTTGAATTATTTTCTCATCAGCTTCACTGTTTCTACAAAAAAGTGGTAGATTTAATGGAACATAATCTCATGTCTGTTGAGCTCCCTGTAGGAGTCATGAGGTCTAATTTGAATCTGTTCAGGTAAAAGTGAGCACAAACCCAGGTTTATGTGCTCCAACAACTAGGACTGCTAGCTTCATTTATAAGGGTTGTGCAACATCAACAGCTTTTCCTCCTTTACCTACCTACCTTTTAAAGACTAGCTACAGAAAGGATGGACTCTGGCACGAGAAAGCGTTACTGTACTTTAGAAAACCTGCAGAAAGAGAAAATTAGATGCAGGGAAGATTTTTTTTCCTAAAAAAAGTCATTGATGGAGTTCAAACTTATCTAATATTAGCTGGCAGTTGAGATAATATTTGCAGAGTTGAAATTTTGACTCTGTTCTGTAAGAAAGGCACAACTCAGTATAATTGAGCATGTTCTATCAAAACAAAATGATAGAGTCAGAGATATAGTCAGCAGACTGCAAATTATGTTTCTATCTAGATGCCTATGAGAAATGGTGGTACACAGAAACAGATCTTTAAAAATCAAAGTACTACCAAGGGGAAGCAATTGAGATCCATAATATGCAGTCATCTGTTGTGTCATTTCCAGAGCTTTTTTTTGTCTCATCATAGGCAATTGAGGGTTAAATGCTAACTTTCTTATCAAATTGTGAAATATTAAAAAAAACCTCCACTCATGACAGCACTGCTGGGGCCAAACTTCCCAAGGGTTGTGATGATAAGATTATGATAAGGATATCTAGAAAAGAAATATTCTAAACTAATGAGATTAAACAGGGTGAGATCATCCATTGATGAATTTATCCCATGACCAAGAACAATGTAATGGGATTAATGATGAGGATTTTTGATCATAATAAGATGTGGGCTGATGTCTGAGAGAAAGTTTAGTGGCCGCAACAACTGCAGCGAGTCCCATGTGTAAAGACAATATAATAATGCTTAATTGGCAAAATGCCATGTTGTGAAGAGAAGCCTTTGTTGTCATTTTATGGGAAAGCTCTACAGAATTTAATAGACAACTGTAATTTTCCTTTCATTATTATTTCTACTTTCTTATTGGTCCATCTAAATACAATGGAAACACTGAATCCTTGGCAAATCTTTTTATATAGCTAAAGCATCTTCCCAAGTAATCTTATTTGCTACTAGATATAATATGTAGCACATTTAATGAGGAGGCAGATTTTTGTTATGTGCTGCCTTTGGCCACAGGGATGCTCTTTCCCGTGGGCTTTCATATCAGCATGTCATGGGCCTTTTCCTCTCACTCTGTGAGCTTAGTTTGGAAACCGTACAGTTTAGGTCTTATGAGGACTTTGGACAGCCTTCTTTACGCTAGCTTGGTGAGACTGACACACACTTCATCACTTGGGAACATTTCCAGGAGAAATTCCTTGGGGAACACCTAAAAGTTGTATGTTACAGAGAGGTCCATTGTGATCAGGGCTAAGCTGGTCTCAGAGTGAGACTCGTCTCACCTAGATGTGAGCAAGTCACCCTGGGTCCTCTGTGGTTAATGAAGAGAAATAAGGTATTCTGTAAAAATTCATTTCACCAACATCAGAAGATTAATTTAGGATGATATGAATCATCTTTAAAAACATCCCTCTTTCTCACGACAAAGTGAAAACAGAGGGACTAGTTCAAGAAGCCAGCTATATTTATTCAGCTGATAATGAAGAACTGATCAGCATTATGATTTGCCTCTTTTCTCCCAATATGCTAGGTAAACTTGATCAATGGGATTGCTATTTTTAGTGAAACTATAGGGGTTTTACTGGAAAAAAACCCCAAACCTTCAGATTTCTGATTATAAAATCTTTTTGGGATTGCTGTGTGAAATGAGACACTCTCAGAAAAGCTTCTTATTTGATAAGAATTTTTTTTTTCTTCAGGAAGACAACAAATGAGTAAAATTTTATGAACTCACTGTAACTCTAAAATAGTCTTACAAATATTGGCAACCTGAACTCAGAAAGATCCTGTAGCATAGTTCTCCTATTTTATATATGGGGAAACACAGACATCAAAAGATGATGTTGTGAGCACTGTGAAATAATTAGTAATAATTATTTAAAAGTTCTTCTACGGGAGCTCACCAATTAGAAGGCCATCGATATAAAAAATATAACTACACGCTCTCCAAAAACAGGACAAGAGACTCCTAAAAGACACAGTTTTAATGGAACTCATTCAACAAAAAGGCACAGTTACAAGTAGCAGTTAGAGAGTGCGTGTAACTACATAGACAGTAAAAGAAAAAAAAAATCTTGGCAAGTATGTGCTTTGAAGTTTTCCACATAACTACGCTTTCATAAAAAGAGGCCATGCACAGACTCTATTGAACCCAAACGGCTTGTCTGAAACAACTCATGTACAGAGAGCTTTCAGGGAGCCTGTTTGACTGTTTTCAAGATTATATTTATGTTTATGTTCCTTACATGTGCTTAAAACTCCACATCTTTTTTATTGGCTTTGCTTGATTTAAACCAAACCCAGTTCTTCAAATAATTAACGTTTTTACAACTCAAAAATCCTGTACAGGTACTTGTTTGCAGCTGAATTTCAGCCTAATCATATCTAAAATAATCTTAATAATAATCCAAAAGTATTTGCCAACTCTATCATCCATTAACATTTTATGGTATGCAAACACTTCATGTTTTACTGACATATTCTGAAAACATGTACAGAGGGACTAACTAGGCATGGGAGCAAGGGAGTTATCCTTAATTTGTAATTTCCTGTTATTGTAAATTATACCTGCTCTGCATCTTTATGGCCTCCTTCCATCTTGAAATGTTACTATGTTACTTTTCTGTTTAACTTATGCACCTTGAATGTTGTAAAAACTACAGTAAAAGTCAATAAAAATGCAATAACATTGTGTCAATCAAAAGCAATGGAGCAATCTCTATTGAGCAAACAATTGGAAAGCTACAGCTAAAATGCAATTGCACCATGTTGCAATTGATTAAAGATATGAATCAGAAAATTAAAAGTTTTTTTCCAGTTTTAGTTATTACCAGTTGCTTAATTTATAGAGCAGTTACTTTGATCCTATCTAGAGTCCTGTAAAGAGGCTACCAGTACAAGCAACGATACTGACTTGTGTTTCTTCCATGAATATGGATTACCCATGATCATCCTAAATGCGCAATCACTCAGCAAATGTTGCCACAATATAAGTCTGCTTCTATTCTCTTTACATGAATACTCAGGTAAGAACCTCCCTTTTTTTATCAGGAACAAGAAAACAGTTCTAGCAAAGGTCTGTCCAGCTCAGCATCCCATACCTGACAGGGCCCTGCAGCAAAGCCCCAGGGAAGAGTAAGATAACAGGGGAAACCTAAAGTCATCCTTCCCCAGGACAATCTTAGTGATGTGGCTCAGGGACCTGTTGATCCAGCACTGCACATCATTGTCTCTAACAGTCTTTGCTGGATTTTTCTACCCTGCACTTGCTTAGACACTTCTTGAACCCAGTCTAGATTACGTGTGAGGTTTCAAGAAAGTAACCTGGGAGGGTTGTGCTGATTTCAACCTCTATTGTAACTTCCTCTTTGAAGAAAAAGTTTCTCACAAAGCCACTGGAATGGATCAAAAATTAAGCGAAGAGGAAGCCATCACCTCAGTGATGGGGATGGGAATATCTAAGAAAAGAGATTAGATAATTTCAAGGCCAGTGTGGGTATTTTTTTTCTACTCTATCCAAATTTGGTATATGCCTGGGAGTAAAATAACTTCTTCAAGAATCCAGACCTCCTTTTGGTAAATATGGCAATTTGATTCTACGCTCACTTTACGCACAGCAAATAAATAAGCAGTTGTAAACTATGTCAACATAAATAAAAGCCTTATTGAGTTCAGGCAATGAAAACCAATCAGTAGAGGACACTCATGCCCAGTGAAAGCAACAGCTAATGCTGTGCAGTTCCTGGTGGATACTCTGTCATTGTATTTTAAAACCACAAGGAATTCCCTGTGTCATCAGCAATGACCACTTTATTGCTGGTGAATTAGGAAATGAACAGGGCTAAAGGTGCATTTGAATTCCATGGACTCATTCATTTAGTCTATCTTCCAATGCACGAGATCACCCGGTTAGCTCATGGGCTTAGATGGATTCAGGAAAAAGAAAACAGCCTCTTCCTTCAGTTTCAATTTACACATGATACCAGAGAATGGTGTTTTCTGCTCTTCTGACTACAGTGAGGCAAATTAAGGTTGATTATTCATGAAAAAAAAAAAAAAAGGACTGAGCTGACCAGCTGTTGCATATTTTTATCTGTTCCTCTGGTTGTTTCAGTCAAAAATCCAAACCCAACCCAAAACTTCTGCAATTTTTCCAGAAGTGTTACACTTCCTAATAATTCTTAGATATCCCTTTTTTAAAAAGCAAAATTCTCTATTTCAAAGTAACTCTATTAATTTCTTATAAGACAAACTTTTTGAAATTAAATTGTTCCAACTTGAAATTAATAATTTTATTTATGCCTAAAAAAGCTATTTTATTCAACTTGGAAAATCATATACCCCCCCTCAGTATTTTTTATATCATGGAGTATTTGTAATGAATCAGAAGTTTTAGCAAACTGAAAACTATCTATGCTAATTTTGCATTTCCACTACTTATCCCATAATGGATACTATGCTGACTACCATCAGATGCATTATATGAGAGTCATTTGGTCTAGAAAGTGATCAAACTTCATTTAAACAATGCAATTTATTTTGAAAGTATTAAAGGGGAGAATAACAACTTCAAATCATTTATTTCTCTCTTGCTTAATGAATTATTGATTTGTGCTTTCCTTTTGAATGATAGTGGTCTGATGTGATAAACATTGATTTGAATCTTTATACAAATACTGTATATTATCAGCATGTTATGGCAACAGAATAATACATACCAAGATAGACCTGAAGGGATGGAATAATACAAAAAAACTGTGTGAGGTGCCACAACTGTGTGCATGTGTGTGTGTCAGGGTGTGTATGTAAAATAGCAAACGGAAATGAAAGTAATACATCCAGGGGGATGATAACAATGCAGAATTATAGAAAGTTTACATTTGGGTTAACACTGAACAGGGAACCTTGGAAGTGAAAAATAATTACTTTCTACTACTAGTAATTCTTCTAACTTGACATTTCTTGCAACCAGAAGTGCATAGCCGTCACAGGTTTAAAGGGAGAGCTCTCACACCCTGGTCATGTTCAGCAGCTTTAGCTTCATGCACAGCTATTCACGCCAATGGGAACTACAGAGTCAAAAGACAAAAGAAAAATGCTGAGAGCAGTAAACACACAGATAATCCTGTCCACCAAACAATTTTGCATTTCCTTTATGCACCATTTATTTCAGACAAAAAAAGCTGCTGAGAGATTTACGTCAAAGTGATTTCCACAGCTCAGCTGCTCAAGGCTCAGAAGAGGATTGAAGCTCTGGACTGCACTTTCCCGGGAACCCCTCTCCTGCCATGCCTGGGAGTGGGAGATCTCACATACTCTCCCTCAGACAGGTTGACTTTTAACATCAGCTGGGTGCTTTTTGGCAGCCTGGATGAGGGGCAAAAAGCTTGCAGTTACTGCAAGATGAAGGGACAATTGTTTTTCTTTTTCCCTTGGACACTAGCAGGACCACAGCACTGGTTGTCCTTCCTTTGGGCTGTTATGCCCAAAGTGGGCAGCCTGGGAAGGCGTTCCACCATCCTTCTCCTGAGGCCCCTGCAAAGAAGGGAGCACTCGTCTCACATCCATGGGGGAGAAAGGAGTGCTCAGGGCACACATAGGGCCAAAACAGCCAGATCTTTCATAACAAACCAAAGCATCCATATCCCATTTGAAAACACTCATGCCTGGCATGCAAAAATGCTCAAATGTGTATGGCTGGGGCAAGTGCTCATGCTATCATATACATTCACAGTGAATTAGACTTGTAACTAATGACCTATAACTATTATCCACCAGGCCTACATTGAGATTTTGTCTAGATGCCTACAAAGGGTAGCAATAAATGTCATAATTCAGGGACTAACCAGACCCAAGCACGCAAGCTCAGACCAACAGATGCAAAGCAGGGCCAGGGAGACATGGAAGCTGGGCTCCTTCTCTCTTTGACATCACAACTAGCACACCCAATGCAGTTGAAAGGGTGTTGCCATTTATCCTGCTCTAGGCCAACAACAGGATATGACCCCTTGGAGGGGGTTTCATGTGAGCATCACCACATAGGCAACATTGGACAGCTTACTAGAAAACTCTGGCTCAATGATGTAACTGTAGGTAGAACCTAACATAAAGTTAATCAGGCTAGGCAAGGTATACAAATAAAGACACTCAAATGGATTTGCATAGTGATCCATATCACATTTTTTTCCCCCACATACATGGTTTTGTGCATGGCCCCACTCTTTTAAAGTGTCTCTCCAGACTCAATAGATTCAACAGAATGAAATGTCCCTAAAAATTTTGCATGAAACTGTTTCCCAGGAGTAGGTGGTTAATTCAGAGTTGAAACCTTAGCTTCTTCTAGTCTCACCAGAATCAGGTATCATATTTCTATCACTCAATAAAAAATGAGTTCTCCATTCCCAGGAAATATTTCTAGTATTAATTTAGAGAATGAATCACTTTTTTGTGGTTATCAGTAAAAAACCCCAAACAACCCATTTAAAACCTATTAGCAAGCATAAGAAGGCTAAAGAAGGCATAATTCATGTAATTTTTTTTTCCCTTTCCACATATTTAACAGTGTTTTGGAACATGATGCATAACATACACAGCTCTGATTGTCCGGAGGTAGATCAACATCCTGCACCAATGGTTTTACATACGGAGTGGGAAAATGAAACTTGAGACTCCAGTTTACAAATAGCTGGGAAAAAAATAGATTGCAGAGCTGAAAACTTGTAATCATTATGGCATTTACATTATGACAAATTAAAAACTGGTATTCTATGTTACAAACAGTGCTATAAAGCTGGTATTTTACACTGTGTATTGCAAGCTCATTTAAAATGTACTCTTCCACGACATGATGAGAACACAAATTATAATTAGGAAAGTAACCCAAGCAGAAAATTAGTCTGGAAGACTAGTCTGAGTGTGCTCCTGCAGACAAAAGCCATACTGTGTCTAAACTTTACTGTCTCAGTATAGGGAGAGATTGATGCAGAAGATAAAGGCAAGGACAGATATGGCTTTCCGGGGCGGGGGGTGGTGGGGGGAAAGGTTTTGCAAGTATGATCTGTAGTGTTTGAGTTGTGCAAACATGCACAAAGAGAAGCCCCACCAGATCCCATCTTTGCAGACTTACAGCACAGGCTGTTACAGCTGTGACGTACAGGACTATACCTGGATTTTTGTTCCCATAATCCTATTCATAGACAAAAATCCACATTTATGAGCACAGATAAGGTCTGCTGACCCCACCCTGAACCCAGAGCCAAGTAAATGTACCCAACATTTGTAACCAACAAAGAGTTAGCTATAAAGGTAGTGATCTGAGAACAAATGTGTTTCAAAATTTCTTTCTGAAGCAAATGGACCAAAAAGTAAAAAAAGTCAAAAAGTCAGAAAGTACTTGCTAGCACTAAATGGTAAACCAAATAAATGATCTTGAGAAACTTACAAGCAACACACATATCTGAAAACATTTGCATCTGAGGTTTTCTTTTCTGGAAAAGTTTTGTGGTGTTTAAAAGAAAAGCCAAATAATGCTGTACAAATCACCTGGTAACTCTGTACTTTATTTAGAGACTGGAACAAAGCCACTGATTGGAAAATTATACCTACCTTTTAGGTGTCTCTGCTTGTGGAAAAGGGACCTGTATACTAGGCAGTGATTACATTGCACTCAAAGGAAAGGATCATAATTTTCTGTTAAATCTTATCTGCTTTTTCTGTAAGAGTTGGTTTTCTTGAGGTAACTGATACTGCTTCATTGTAAAGGCACCCATGACTTCCCAGTACCTTACAGGATTTACCAGATCTGTCATTTAGAAAAAGATAAAAAAGGAAAACAAAAAACCTGCTGAAGCAAGGAGCTATATCAACAGTTGTCATGAAAAAAATTTGTGCTCTGGTATAAGGGACCAGATTTTAGCAAAAAATGCAATGTATACCGAGTCTGAAGCTAGGCGCCTACTTAACATACAGGATTTTAAAAAGTGAGAATTAAGACATGAGAGGCCTAATTTCCTCCAGAGGTGGCCTGTGTCCATGTTTTGGTGCATGCAGCACCAGTCAAGACTTCAGCAAAACAGGTGTTTAGTAGAAGGGTGTGTAAAAACGTTACCAGGTTGCAGAATAACATACAACTGCCCCTGTGCTGTGCACCAAGTCCACCTGTTCTCAGTTACCATCTGTGATCTGGGGAATTCATCACAGCTGCTGTGGGTGTTACCCAAAATATTTACCCTGAATACACCTTTGATCTCAAATGTACCTGCACAATCCAGAAATTTGGTGCACCTCAACGTCAGCTTTTCCCTGGCTGTGTGCTGTTGTCCCAAACCCTTTCTGCTCCCCTGTCTCACTGGTTTCTGGCAGTACAGAGCAGCAACCTGAAAGTCACTCTCAGAGCACAGTTTTTACCCTGGATATTTTCAATACCTATTTTTAGTTCATTTTTGGCCAAACTGAACAAAACAAGAGGAACTGAAGCTGTAAGTGAGAGCAGAAACATTGCTAGGAAAGAGTTACCCTCCTGTTTTTTGTGGGACAAACATTACTTGACATATAGAGAAACAAATAAAGACATCAAAACACATTCAACCTGCTGCTGCCTTAGACCCAAATCCATCATCTTGACCCTGCAAGAATCCAAATTATCTACAGCAGCTCCTGCTGGTCACTGGGGCTCTGCCATGTTTATCTAATCAGTGCGTTTTATTAATATCTCCTACTCACAGGTTGATTGGAGCATCTCACTTCAATGATGAAATGGTGTAGAGATTCATCCAGTGGTTGGTCACAGGGGTAAGAAATCCAAACCAGGAAAAAAGCTCCAGGGAGAGTTTCTTGGACCTAAATGTAAGAGCAGATTGATTAGGGATAGTTGTTCATCTCATTTTAAGGCTGAGGTGCATTATGTTTATTCATTTCACATTAGTTTATATGCAAATATAAAAATTTTTGTACTGCATCCCCCGTGTCCCAGAGCTTGCTAAAAGGGAATTACAATTTCACATACAATGCGTGGTCTGAGACAGGCTGAATACATGACTTCAGTGTGTATTTAAATCTGTCACTGGTCAGAACCTTCCCCTGGAGCAATGTTTAATACAGGCTTCAATACCATGCTTCTGTTCATTTGGAGGTGATTTAAAACCATGTCTGGAGTAAGCATGTGTTTATGAATTGTTGTTCAGAATACGGATATTTTCTGAATTAGACTGTAGAAGAAACCGAAAGTTTCCAAAACCAAAAGCAAAAATTAAAGTAATAGCTTATTATTGAAAAACACATAAACACCTTTGCGGCCAACACTCCTGTTTTTAAGCTTCATCACTGAGACATGTGTTGTGAATTTGCAGTGCCCATTTTGCAAACTTTCAAACACAGTATTTTTTGTATTAAAAATGTCAAAAACATTTATAAAAGGGAAGCAATTCCTGTAAAGAAAAAACTGAGGAAGGAATGCAAATTCGTTTTTACTGCTTGTCAAAGACTTCATGTGGGTTTTAGTTTTGATGAAAAGAAAACAATGCACAATCACTGAAAACAAAACCAGCAATGATGATGTGGAAGATTTGGGCAACTGAAAGTTTTATTTTTGATTACTGATGGCTGATTTTTCATTCCTCCCCTATATATTTACAGAGAAATGTCTTCTGGAAAGTAGCTATATATTATAAGCTAATTTAATTTTAAAACTCTGGTTTGGTGACATTTACAGGATATTTAACACTTTCCAAAACTGTGATGGTATTTATATTCCTGGATATAGTTTTGAGGAACCTAATTTCAAGTTTAAAAATACTGACTCATAGGCTTCTTGAGATGTGTGAGAAATGTCCTTTAGAACATGCATAAGATGACAAGAATAAAGGTGTTGGGCTAAAAACCTGGTCAGAGAATTAAAAACCCACCAGGAAGGCTGTTAATCTGCTCATGTAAAACTGCACCGAGCAGCCTGAAAGCTCCTTACGTAAGGTTTCAAGCCGAAGGATGTCTTGGGCTGTACAAAGACTTACTGAGCTGGAACTTCGTAAATTCAGTTTAGTAAATCCTCAGTAAACCCAACTTGAGAATGTACTTGGATGTAACCAACAGGAGGGGAAACTTGTTTATTAACATTTTTTTATTGAACTAGGCAATAACACTTCCTGAAAGTTCAATATTTCTATTTACTGGAGTTCCCTGAATCCAGTAAGGATTTTCTGTGTTGGCAACTTTCAGAATACCTGGGGTTTGTCATACAGAACGGGATTCATTTGATAAAACAATATCGGGTTTTATTATGAACAAAAAAACCCAAAGAAAACTCTAATGAAAATAATTTCAATATTAATTATAGTGGTTAAAAGTAAAAAAAAAAAAAAAAAATTGGAACAGCAGCCCTTACAGTTATTCTAGCAGAGGGCAAGGCAGACCCAAAATGTTATTTGCCAAAAAATATCTCATGATGTGAACTTCTTTTCAGGATTTTAGAAATTATTGGGTTAGTCAGTAGTTTTCTGGAAGACTGAAAAATCTCACTACAATTTTTTTTTTTTTTCGTGAATTTTCCATCACTTCATTGGATTGAAGAAATTAGAAATGTTCTGCTTTCTTCGGGCTTTTCAGCACCTCCTCCTTTCCACCCTCCTACATATTAAAAATGGTATGATATAGCAAGACTGGCCAGAAGAAAGAATATGTAGAAGCATGTCTTAGAGCCTCAGGCTTTCAAACCCCAAAGGACTGGGATGAAAGCTCCAGACATGTGTGCACTGTGCTGTTAGGAGACATAGCCCCAAGATTATGTGTAATGTCCAGTTGAGAAGAAATCTTTCCTTAAATTTGAAACTCACAGACTGCTCCCCTCTGCCTCCTCCCTTGCTGCCTAACTCCTCTAGTTTTAATCAATGATGCTATTATGTACCTCTGTTGCAATATAAGACACTGTTCAGGCAGTATGCAGGAGCACTTTGAAGGAGCCCTTCAGAAAAATGAGAACTGTGACTACTCTTTTCATGTTAAGACTTCTTTAAAAGGTATGTGGACATATATAGAGGCCATTGCTGACTTCTTAAGTGAAATCTGTACCTGCATTAGTGTCCTTTAGCAGCTGAAATAGGCAGAAGAGGACTAAGTATAGAAAAAGCTCATAATAATTTCTGTCTTCAGAGTATACCCTTTTTTATCCAACCTCTAAATACAGTTCCTTCAGTGCTTTGTCCATGAGGACCATTCAGTATTCCCAGTGATGTACCAATGGCCAAAATCCTACATCCAGATATAGGTGTTACCCTTTAATTGCAATGCCCTTAATAATTTGTTTTAATTTCCAGTCAGCCCTGAATGGGTCAGGAAGTTGGACTAGATGATCACTTTAGGTCCCTTCCAACTGAAATATCCTATCCTATCCTATCCTATCCTATCCTATCCTATCCTATCCTATCCTATCCTATCCTATCCTATCCTATCCTATCCTATCCTATCCTATCCTGTCATTGCTAGAGTGGTAGCTTATCAAAAGTTTTCCCTCACTGGCATATGGAAGGAACTCTTCCTCTGGAGATCCTTGCCTTGGATGACAGCTCTGGGAATGCAGCTGTAAGAGCTAGACATTATGAGGATGGCGGTGAGGTACCCCAGCCTGATCTGGGAGGTTTTCTTGACCTCCATCTGATATTTTCCCTTATCTCCGTCTTCTGTACTGACACTTAGATCTTGCTACATCATTTCTGTCTCTGACCGCTATCGGTAGACTTCTATTTACTGATTGCCTTATCTCTGCCACAGCCTCATTGATTCAATACACCTTGTAAGTTTTCATCCTCCCCTAGTCCCACTAGGATTTCTCAAGACAGTATATGCCAATACAATGTCCATATGCGGCTGAAATGGACCAGAGATATAAGAAAAGATTAGTTCTCTCTCTGCGAGATAATATTGTGTCAAACTGCATGACTCAAAAGTAAATTCCCTTTTGCTTTACTGCATGGCAACATTTGATTGTTTAAAGCCAAGACATTTTTCCAAAGGAAAGGGAAGGAAATATATCTGTGAATTGTTTTACTCTGATTTTTGCTAGTCACCATTGTAAATCAGACACTGCAGCAGATAAAGGCTTTTAACAAGCTGAAAACCAAAGCATCGTGATTGCGGCCATAACAGCTACCTCTCCTGTGCAGAGACGGGAGGTAGGGGAAGCTATAACACCATTCATGACTGGATTACCACAGATCGATGCAAACTGAATGACCAAATACTTTCTTTCTAGTCTCTTTCGCTTCCTGGCTGTTGCTTTGTTTTTTAATTTTAGCTTGGTGTTTGGGTGCAAGAGCCAAATGAATAAAATATCCTACTGAAATGTAAAAGGGATGAGAGAAGAGTGAAAAGAAAGAGGGGAAAATATTTCTAGGCTGGTTTGTATAATATTGGTTTCCAGCGTGTTACAAATCTACTGGCGTCCCTTTAAGAATACTCTTGGTTTATGAAAGCTAACAGCATTAAAAATACAGTAATTAACATGTTCATAATGTAGATGCTAATCATTTAACATGTCAAGCATCTTCATCCCCTACTGAATCAATATGAATTATTAAAACAGACTCTTTAAGACCTTTAAAATCAACTCTCAGAGCATGCACTAAACAACCACACTGTTGGCATACGGGAGCACCAAGTTACAAATTCATGTGTTAGACTGTCTGACACACTCGTTCTCTTTGATGGGAAAAAACAAAGCCAAAAAACCTCCCCTCAATATCTTATATTCAGAACTGCATAATCTGCATGCATAAGTGAAATGACTTTTCTTTTTTCATCTGAGATGTTCTAAGTTTTTTTAAGCATAAAACTTATAAAGAGGAGAAAAAGAAAAAAAAAATTATCTGGGTTACGGAATAAGTTTTTCCATAACAAAGTTGTGTGACAATCCAAACCGGTCTTGAAGCAATAAGTATATGAAGATAATAAAAACTAAATCTAATAAAGTAAAAGTTCCTAGTTTTAAAACAGTTTCTGTTATGATTATTACTGGTCATGAAGAAAGCTGTATATGCATTTGTAAATTGATTTTAAACATTATAAATAAAAACTACCTCTTAAAATAAAGCTTATTCCCATGTTCACTGCAGAAAAGTCAAGAAAAGGGTTTATTTTCAAACATCTGCAAAATACAGATGGAGATAGTAGATGGATGCATCTTACCTCACAGACAACTCATGGCGCTTTGAGAAAGAGTCATGAAGTCTCTTTTGTGTATATATATGTATATAGAGACAGCCAAATGTCTGCATCAGATGGCTGTTTCCTGGTCAACCCATTGAAAGAAGATGGTAGATATGAATTTTTTTTTGTTACAGATACAAAATAAATGAAGTTTTGCAATCGAGTACAAAACCCATCACATAAACAGTGGGTCTCAAATACTTTCCTATCAAATTGCACAATGCTCATGTTAATGTCTTGTTCTACTTGAACAAACAGATACCTGACTGGTTGTTAATAGGCCAGAGGTTGTTCTTGCTTTGGGAAAATCTTCCAATACCAGTTATTTGATAATTTTTCATGATGCTATGGTACTTCACTACAGCTAGACCAGATTTCCAGTAGGAGTGCAAGAGAACAGCCGCCCTGCAGTGCATACAGCTGGATTAATTTACACCATCTGGGAATTTAGCCCTCATGTTCTATATCTTGATCCACCTGATCTCACGTATAAGTTGAAGTTCTACTTGGGCAATCCTAAATCCCTTCTTTATTGTGAGAAAGGAGGAAACTCATTTCAGAGAGGTTAAAATTTTACAAAGTTTATGTACTCAGGAATAATTTATGAGGGGTTATATGTCTGATAGGAGATAAGAGCTCACGTACCTTGCTTTCCTAGCATGAAAAATAAGTCTTGACCTTCTGCCACCCCCCTCCAAAAAAAAAAAGAAAACCACAACTAGGAAAAAGTTCAGCATACTCCCTCAGATGTTTTAAGGTTAGCACAAATTATAGTCAAAGGACAAGTAGAAGATGGAGGATTCCAAATCTGGGGCAAAACAAGTTAACTGCAGTTAGGAAGGCTTTTCATGGCTGTTGAAAGAAGAAGCAGCTACTTTATATTTGAGTGACTTGTCTTGCTGCCAGTCCCTTGTGACTTTATAGCTAAAGCTTGTTTTCACAACAGGATATGAAACAAGCATGAGAGATGTGAGCATGGTTTAGTGTTTTCTAACCCATCTAATGAAAAACACTACCTCCAAACCACTCTTGGTAAGCTCTTAAGCCATTCTGGCTACACTTTTATTATTTCTGAGAACTCAGAAGTGTCATTACACCAAGACCTTCTCTGAATGCCTATTTGAATTTCCCAAACTGTTTGTTAAGGCTATATAGTAACCAGATCTATGTGGGCACTTGATGCTCTAATATCTGCCTCTGGAGATAAACACAAGACAGACTTCAAAGTTCTGTAAAAGGTGGGAGAGCTGAAACAAAAATCTTGCTGGATTTCCCTAGCTTATCTTCTCATGACCTGAACATGTGATAACTTTTCCTCTTTTTTTTTTTTTTTTTTTTTTTTGTCTTTTAGTTTAAAAAAAAAATCCTTACACACCTGAAACAAATGTTCCTAAAGTCAGAGAACCAGAGTCAAAAGTTTGACATAAGTGCAAACAGAATTACATTGCAAATTTTACAGGATATTATTTGTATTGCTCTTTCACAACACAAAGTACATATAGAGCAAGAATTAGGCTACAAGTTTACCCAAGTAGTGAGGGAAACTACATAAAGGCAAGAAACCAAACACCAGGAGGAAAGAAAAATGTGAACCTCCTTGGCCATGAGCAGTGCCAAGAAGTATGACCAAACTAGATTTTTACTTTTTTCACTGATGGGGTAGGACAACTGTCCAGAGAGGTGAGGTGAGGCTGAAGCCATGAAGAAGAGGAAGGAAGAAGAAAGACAAAGGGGGGACTTGTTACAGTTGAAGGGGATGCTTTTTGGAGGTGATGGCTTAGTTGGTCACTGTGTAAATGTAGCCAAATACTATGGTCCTTAAACCACTCCAGGACTGTAATTATGTAATAGAAATAGCAGTCCTGAATGAGAGGGAGAGTGCAGAAATCCCTTAATGCAGGTAAAACACAGATGTTGGAAACAAGAATCTTCTATAACACATTGCAAATCCTCACAAAATAGGAGACCCTAGAGCCTGTCAGTGTAAAACTGATCAATAGTTAAGTGGGGTATGTGAGATTAAGTAAGAAAGCGTGGTTCAATGGATTCATTTGCTCTTTCTAAGACTTCTGATACTGTGAGTTGCTGTCCAGGACTGAGCCTCCCAGGAACTTACTGATGTTTTCTTGTACTAGATGATCTGTTATGACTAAATTTTGCAGAGATGTAAATAGACACAGCAATATCAGAATGTGGTAAAAAGATTATCATCTGGAAAAGCTTACACTAATGGCATGAAAAGTGGACAGGATAGAAAGCAAGCAGCTAGAGTAGAGTAGTGATGAGATTACTTGATCATGCATAACTCCAAACTGAGTGTCTTTAATATGAGGAATTATTCTTTAGGGAAAGAAGCACTGAGCAACAGAACATATTGTTCATTTAATGTCCATAATTTTCTCCCCCAAGATTTGGTTTTTAAAATTATGTCTTTTTATTCTATACCAATGGTAATTTGCTCATTACCACATGAGGAAATTGGTGATGAAGCACAGCCCTTTAGTACACATGGCTATAATTTAAGCAAACACAGTATCAAGGCAAAGTATTAATATACAAGTCAGTTTGGTAATGTCCAAGTTTAGATTCTGTACTATGTAAAGAAGGAATAAAAAAAAAAAAATCTAAAATTTACCTTATGACTTGCTGTAAGCTCTGAGTATCTACTGATTTAGCAGAGGTATGGCCAGTAGATTGTCACTTTTGCAGGAAAGGTATAGTGGGTAACATTTCTATTAGGGATGTAGACATCGTGAACTATACAGTATCTGCAGTGACAAACTACCTGCTGGGAAGAAAATCATGTGGTTGTCATGCATATCTGAAGCTGGCCACAGACCTGAAGTCAAGATTAGCACACTGGGGGAACCCAGAATTTTACAGATTTGACTTTCAGCTGGCTTAGTTCTGGCTATGGCAGACCTTTTGATCTCATCTACCTTGGAATCTATTGTCAGCCAAAGGGGACCTGTCACCTCTGAAAATCAGCCTGACTTTATTCCCTACTTGTCTTCGAGATCCTGTCAACAAATTTGACTTCCATCAGATATGACTGACTTCACAAGGCAGATACACACAAAACTTCAATTCAAGATGAAAACCTCTTCTGATTCTTCTATTACAGTGAACAGAAGAATCAAAACTGTACCCCCACCTGTTAGTTTTATATGCAAAATAGATATTCATTATGCATTTCACATCAATGAAGGTGCTAGGTCATTAATGTTGGAATAGAAGGACATAGAAAGAAGTATATATTGCAACAGAGCTCTGTCTCTCAGAGGTCCACTTTCCCTGGAAAAGGTCTCATCAAACATCATCATTCCCACGAGCTGTGATGGTTCCTCTTGCAGCATGTGACATGAAAGACCACAATCATTCCTGGACCTAATGTTGTCTAGGCTATGGGAAAAGATATGGACAAGATCTTTCTATCATTCCTCCTGCCTGAAGAAAGGGAAGATGCTTATGCAATTTTCAAAAAATGCTTCATGCTGTTGTTATAGAGGTTGGGACCAAAGGACTGCCAGACCAGTGACTGCATTTTATACACTGTGTAAAAGGAGATGGGGACAAGAATCTGCAGGAGTAGAAAGAGAGGGAATAATTCTTGCCTGAGCCCAGGCTTCTGTGGGTTTCCTTAGGTCCCTTTCCAGACATCAGTAATTTTAGATCTTGTCCATATTAAAAGAAAGCCTCAAATCCTTTCTGAGCTCCTTGACTCCTTCCAGCCCATCATAGCAAATCCATGTATCCACATTGTCACCAGCAAGAGTTCGGACCTCAGTTCCTTCAGGAGGACACATCTGTAGAGCTCACATAGCTTCTCTCAGGTCCAGTCTAACAAGGAGTCAAGGGTGTCAATCTATGACGAGTTGCAAGATGTGCTTCAGAGAGCAGAACGTCTTGGAGACAGTTTTCAGTAGAGATTTACAGTCCTTTCAGACTTTTGCATACATGGTCTGAATGTTCTGAACTACTAGACTGTCATGACCTTAATCTTATTCAAATCCACTACAGTCAGGTCTATAGCTGCAGAGATAAGGGTTACGCTGGTGGAGTAGGGAAAGCCAAGCAAGATGAATCACACTGACTGAGGTTAGAAACCTGGTCACGGTCCATTTGAGCCAGCTGATACCAGGGAAAAGAAACAAAACATACACATCTCTTTCTTTCAGAAGACCCAGGGAATTACAGGGCATCATTCTCACCTCTGTGCCTTCATGGAGTAGATCTTCCTCAAAAATATACTAGGGAACATGGAAAATAAGGAAGTGAGTGGTGGCAGCCAACATGACTTCACTAAGGGCAAATTGTGCCAGACAAGTTTGGTGGCCCTCTACGATGGGGTTACAGCATTGGTGGATAAGGGAAAAGAAACTGATATCATCTAGCTGGACTTGTGCAAAACATATGACACTGTCCCACACAACATCCTTGTCCCTAAATTGGAGACACATTGGTTTGATGGATGGACCAGTTGGTGGATAAGGAATTGGCTGTATGGTCGCACTCAAAGAGTTGTGGTCAGTGCTCGATGTCCAAGTGGAGAGCAGTGATGAGTGGTGTTCCTCGGGGGTAGGGGTTGGGACCAGTACTGTTTAGCATCTTTCTTGGTGATATGGACAGTAGAATTGAGTGCACCCTCAGTGAGTTCACCAGTAACACTGAGCTGTGTGCTTCAGTCGACACACTGGAGGGATGTGTCATCCAGAGGGTCCGGACAGGCTGGAGAAGTGGGCCTGTGCAAACATCATGAAGTTCAACAAGGCCAAGTGTAAGGTCCTGCCCATGGGTTGAGGCAATCCCAAACACATATACAGGCTGGGTTATGAGTGGATTGAGAGCAGCCCTGCAGAGAACTTGGAGATAGTAGTAGATGGAAAACTGTCTGTGAGCCAACAATGTGCACTCACAGCCCAGAAAGCCAACCGTGTGCTGGGCTGTATCCAGAGCAATGTGGGCAGCAGGGCAAGGGGGGGGGATTCTCCCCCTCTTCTCCGCTCTGGTGAGACCCCCCCTGCAGTGCTGGGTCCAGCTCTGGGGGCACCAACATGAGAAGGACACAGACTTGCTCGAGCAGGGCCAGAGGAGGCCATGAAGATGCTGGGGGGGCTGGAGCACCCCCCTGTGAGGACAGGCTGAGAGAGTTGGGGGGGTTCAGCTGGAGAAGAGAAGGCTCCAGGGAGACCTTAGAGTGGCCTCCCAGGACTTAAAGGGGCTACAGGAAAGAGGGGAGGGACTCTTGATCAGGGGGGTAGGGATAGGATGAGGGGTAATGGTTTTAAACTGAAAGAAGGGAGATTTAAATTAGATGTAAGGAAGAAATTCTTTACTTTGTGTGTGGTGAGACACTGGCACAGGTTGTCCACAGAAACTGTGGCTGCCCCCTCCCTGGAAGGGTTCAAGGCCAGGTTGGACGGGGCTTTGGGCAACCTGGGCTAGTGGAAGGTGTCCCTGCTCATGGCAGGGAGTTGGGACTAGATGATCTTTAAGGTCCCTTCCAACCCAAACCATGCTATGAATCTGTGCTTCTATGATTTTTCTTGGCTGAACGCAGTGGCAGTGAGAGACCCTGGGGACAAGGTTGCAAGAAGCAGAGGAAATCACAGGTTCTTCAATTTTATAGACTACCAGCAGGCAGAGTATCAGCTCAAAACTGGAAGAAATGTACCACGCTGACACTCATATGCTTCCTGTGAGTGGGACTCCTTTATTCTTTATAAAACAAATGTTCATTGTAGAATCAGTTGGCAGGGCAAGGAGACATTAAATACCTCCTCCTGCTTCCCAGCAACACCAGTCCTACATTCAGGGATCATCTCAAAATCACTGCTCCTGCAAGGAAAATATTTCATGCATCTTCCAATGCTCATCTTTTTTTTCCATGAAAACGTTGTTATTTGAAGAGGAGCCTGGTATAAACAATTTGCTCTGCTCTTACTGTGACAGAGTTTTATCTACCTGTCTTGCTATATTTCATGCAAGTTTTCTGGCTTCCCTGTGTCTAAATTCACAGAGCTTAACATAAGTCTCACAGCTAGGAAATAGCCGAAATCTAAGAATACAAAGTTATTGGATCTCTGACTTTAACCAGCTTCACCATGGCTCTCCTCACCTTACAATTCCACTTCTATCACCAAAATCCTTTTCTGAAATATGAGCCCTAAAGACATGGAGCCTCACACTGTAACAGAAAAACTGTGCTTTTCTGGGAGCTACCCATGAGTGAGCATTTCATTTTCCACTTCTCAGTGATTTTTCAGCTGAAAATATTAGGTAAAATAGTATCAATATATTCAGGCTGTGACAATTTATCTCACAAATAATTTCCAATTTTTTTTTTTATCTTCCTCATGGAAATTATTTTTTTCAAAATTAAAAAACCTTTCATTTCCATATGAAGCATCAATACAAATATTATCTCCATATGAGACATGGGTAAAAATGAAATGTGCATAGTGATTGAAATAAACTTTGCTAAAACATCGTGATGAGCTGCATTCCATCAGCTATCTGCAGTTTTCTGGAAAAGCTTTATTTTACTTTGGTGTTCAGATAAATGTCTCTTTTTCATCTACTTCTCATTTAGTCTCCTGTAGTACCAACATAACATGAATGCAGAGAAAGAAGATTCAAAGGAACAAAATTTTTAGGACTTCACCTGCCCTAAAACAAACAACTTGTTGACAGTTTTTAATCAAAGACTTCTTGAGATTTAAAACTCTCAGTCCACAGTTTGCTGAATCCAACCAGTATCTATCTCAGCTGCATGGCTGGGAGTCTGGCACCAGCAGGGTTTTATCTTCTGCTCAGTCTTCAGCAAAATTCTTCTTGACTATTTTAACAGTTTTGGCTTCAGGGACTGCCGTATTCTTTTTGTCTCTAAGGAAAGATGGACAGTTTATAGCAGAGGGTCCTGAGGGACCTGTGTTTGGCACCTTGCTGTATTACAGGTACTTGTTATGTGGATACTACTGTGAGGGCTAGCTTCCCTCTGCCTACATCTTCTGTCTGTGAAACAGGACACATGCAGCTATCATCATTAAGCTGGAGAAGAGCTATCAATTAGAGCAAGAGACAGCAGTCATGAAATCCATACAAGCACCTCACAGAAAGTTAGAAGAAACACATTTCTTTCTGTTTGCCATTCTGTTTCCACGTCCACTAACTACAGAGGCTCCTGAGAAAAACAGGAATGCAGCTGTCTTCTCACTTCAAGTGAGATCATTCCTTTCGGTAGGAGAAGGAAATAAACAGCTGAGAGAGCACTGCAGTGGAGGTTATGTTTCCTTTGGAGCTGCTGTTTGTGATGTGTATGCTGCAGAAGATGCTTATTTACTCCCTTTAGAATAGCTCCTGCACTCAGAGTGATTTTTGTTGTGTTGCTCTTATGGTCCTCAGAGAACAGCAGGGAGTATCCTTTTTTCACATAAACCTTTGAGAAACCACTTGAGATTCAGGTCTTCTTTAACAGAGTCCCTCTTTTCCTCCTGGGAGCTGGGGGACCTGTATCACCACTTCTGTCTGTGATTTTAATGAATTAAGAAGAACACTTTTTAATTAAAAAGTAACCATATGGCCTCCTTCTGGTAGGAAGAGTAGATAATAGATAAATGGCTTCAGACAGTAGTACAACATAGAGCAGTTCACGCACAGCTTTCACTATGTTACACCCTCCCCTCCACCTCCTTCAAGCTTTTTTTGAGTCTAAGTGCACAGAACTACTCATTAACAAACATCTCTGCAGGTGCTTTCTGCTCTAAGCTGTACCAATGTGGAGACCACCAGGGCATAGCAGAAACACTGTTGCATGGTCTTTCATTTAACTCACTTGTAAATTAAACCAATAAAAATATAGGATCCAAAAGAATCTTTCACAGGTATGAGTGGTTGTGGCAACTACTTGGTAAGTCTGTGGAAAGGGATGGACTAGATCATCTTGGGAAATCTTATGTCATCTTGCTTTCTTTAAGTAACATGTTGCTCTGTGTCTAGGCTTAATTTCCCTAGAGACAATACCATCAGGACATCAGGGCACTTTCAAATCTGAGTATCAAATTTCAGGTATAAGGAGATACTTTACTAGCTGATGTTGACAACCTTGTTAGCTAGACTTGACAGGACTTTGAAAGAATGACTTGACTTACCACAGGTACTTCCTCTTGTAACATAAGGATCTTTTGGTCTAGACACAGAAGTGGCAAAGGATATATTGTGCTAGCACATGTATAAGAGAGCAAACTCGGCCCCTAAACAAAGGTTTCCCACCGCCTGTTTGCCATTCATGAGTCTGGTTAATTTGTTAGATGTAAGAGAAGAAGATAGCTGAGAAGGTTCCCCCATGCATTGCTAAAAGATAATACTCTCCTCAGAAATGTAGCCTGAATGGGAAGCAAATAGACTGCAAAAGCTAGTCCTGATTTAGCTGTCCTTTGCTTGCTGAAAGCTAATTTAGGGGGAACAGCTCCATTAAGAAAAAAAAAAAAAAAAGAAAGAAGAGGTCTTGCCTTGCCCTAAAGCTATAACTATGGTGAAACTGGGTATCAGGGGTGTGCTTCTGAGCACACCAAATGCACTTGTCATGAATTCCCTGCCTGGTCCTGGTGCTCCCCAGCCTGTTTTCCAGTAGGTGAGACAAAGGACTAGTTTGAGATGATGTACTGACTTGGGATAAGGTGGCTGACTGAACTCTTACCCTTCAAAACAAAGTATTTGACTAATTGGTGCATCAACTTTCCAGGTAGGGATTTTAGATGGCCCTGGATATACCCTAGTTCAAGCAGTCCCTGCTGTGCCCAGATCAATTCACAGACACTATTTATATGCAACTTTACATAAATAAGACACTCATGAATTGTTGATAGAAGGTGTTCCTAAGATACAGAAATTGTCACATAGTACAGTCTTTTGCACATAGTTTGGAGACACAGTCTACATAGTTTAAGTAAGTCAACAGCAATGGATCTGGTGTGCTCATGTAGGACCATGGGCTGGCTGGATATAAGGACTGAGCAGAGCAGCAGCTGTTGATCAAACTGCTCATCAGAGTCATCATTCCTGTGACTATTAGAGTCACTCTTAAAAGGATGAGTTCTTTCTTGTTTCTGTTAGAAAACAGCATGCCACCAAATTTCTTTATCCAACCTCAGATCACTTCATCCAATATAACCTTGTTTTATAGATTGCATGTACTATTTTCTGTATAGTGCTTTAGAAAGCAGGAAAGAAGTGAGTGTGAAGACCTACTGGCCAATTATCCTGCTAAGCTTGTGAGACAAGTCCTTAAGACTAAAGGTATTTGCAAAGTACTATGGGAGGTGTATACATGAGTTTCCTGAATCACCCTATATATTTGAGAGATTCTGGCTAATCCGATGGGAGAGGCAAGTGCATGCATGTGTGTGTGTGTGTGTGTGTGTGCATATAGTGAGAGACAATAATAATAATAATACGTATATGAGTAAAAAGAGAGAAAGGGGATTCCTTTTCCTGAAAAAGCAGCCTCTGAATTTGCTCAGTGCAGTGCTATTCCAGCTCAGAGCAAGTTGCAGAAGATGAATTCACTGAAAAACCCATGTTTTTTCTCCTTGGTCTGGAACCTTTCAAAAGTGTTTGGGAAATGCCATGAAGGAATTTGTCTGTGTGGAGCTCTCCAAAAAGCAAAACAAGAGATGCTTCACACTCCCATGTGAAGAAAGCTTATTATATCTGCTCTAGGGGTAAGGAATACGTAACACACATGCTCCTGAAGGAGATGAAAGTAATTTTAATTAATGGTGACCTCAAAAATCAAGCACAGAAGATATTAATCAACTAACCAGCTTTCCATGGTGTTGGCTTTACCCACTAGCCATGCTCCTTAATGACTCAATTCAGTAAGTGTAACATTTAACAACTGGGACAATACCAGGACTGAAGTTAGAAAACTGCTGCCAATAGAAAGTTCTGGATCCTGTCATTAAATCAAAGCATTGGTTCCCTTCCTATTACTCAGAGGTTGCTAAAGGATGGTTTTTTTGGACAGTGAAATATAAGTAAAATAAATAAAATGTCAGAACTGTCCTTCTTCCTTTCATGGTTTGTGCTAATTTCTGAAAGCGTGATGGAATTAACGAAAATGTAGCTGAGATACACAACACCCTGCTTCTGTGTCAGTCACAGGTAGTCTATGATATAAAATACCTATGAAAATATCACATAGTTTAAGAAGAATAAGGAATAATTTGAGTATCAGAACTCATTAATTCCTACTATCAAAGTTTTCTTCTGCTGTACATTGGGTTGAATAATACCGAATACTGAATACATCCCTTATTAGACACCAGAGAATCCGAATAACCCCCTTGACTGAGAAAAGGCCTCTTTGGTGTCCTGGGTTTTGAGTATTTTTTATTATTTTTTAATACTTTTTTTAATTCTGAATATTTAATCTGTTGGATTCTTTCTCTTTGAGGAAGTGTCAATTGGGCACCTCCTACCACTTAGCCACTTTTTTTCAAGAATGCTGTGAGGACTGGATAGCTCTGACAGCATCAGTCCTCTGACAGATCTGCAGTTGATGAACGGATCCACCAGTTATTAAGTGGGACTGACAGACACTATGATCATCCAAACCTCATTTCCTGAAGAAACCAGGCTAAAAATTGTTCAGTAATTATCACTAATTGGCCAGGAGGCATCTCCAGCACTCAATTAGAAATATTTAATCTGGTATTTATGTTAATCTCTTTTTTTTCCCCTTTTCAACACTAAAACGATCTTTTGTTCCCTGTGGTTATTCCAAAGACCTGTCACCCTAGGGCAGTCATCTAGGGCATTTTTCTGTCCAGATTCCTTGAAAACAGCTACTAGGGATCTTTTAATAAACAAAATAATCTTGGACAACATGAGGATAACTCATGGAGTTAATGGTCAGTGTTAGGTTAGTGGCTGGACTAGATGATCTTCAAGGTCTTTTCCAACCTAGATGATTCTGTGATTCTATGGATAATTTGGATAACTATCAGCCTCTCCAGTAAAAGAACTATTTCCTCAGATAGTCAAAATAACTGGGTAACTGAGTCTTCTAACAGCCCCAACAAGAGTGAGAATGAACTTGGATCACAAAGCCACCAGAACCTGGAGGTGGAATTGCCTTTGCCTTTCCTGGAGCAAACTGAAGCCATCCACCCAAAGGTTTTGAGTTTCTCATACTATGTTTTACTAAACCATGGAAAAGAACCAGGTTTTTAGATAGAAATAGCTTCAATTTACTGGGATGAAAAGCAGCAAGCACACTTGTGCTCTTAGGGAACACTCTCTGAATAAATGTAATACTGAATCCAGATGAAGGCGTCACCACTCTGCAGAGCATGATCCAAGCATTTTTAGATGCTCAATTCCCACTGAGAGTCAATCCTGGTCACTAGTGACTGCCATTTATGGATTGCAGATCAGTTACATATTTGTATATATTTGTATATTTGTACATTTAAGTGTGCTCAAATCACCATTTATGTGGTGAAAATCAGTTGCAACTAAACAGCTAACAGCAGCTCCATGTTTCTGTGCATTGCCACTGTTTCACAGAGTAGGAAAATAAAAACCCAAGGTTTTGTAATTGTAAGATATAAAACATGTAATTTTGGAAAGGACTCTTCTTAAAATTTGAAAGGGAACAGAATGAAATTTCACAGGCCAGTCATTTATATTAAATTTGGAGGTGGCCGTACATCTACTGATGGGGAGGACCAGGAAACAGGTTATTCTGTTAATGCAGTGGAAGAGAAGACATGATCCTTCAGTGGGAAGCACTGCTGTATGCATACATCTCAACTCTGTAAAAGGGGTTTCAACATTGCTCTGTGGGATAAACCATGATGTTTGCATTTGTCTACAGTTTAACAGCTACTGACACATAAGGATGTCATGCTACAGAGAGAATGACATCACAGTGTGGCTTGATTTCATTACAAATGACCTCAATAGGACCCTAAATTTGTTCTCTGATATTTTGTTAAATAAATTTAAAGAACTCTAAAGACTAAAGGGTTATTTCCTTGAGGGAAAGTGAGAGAAAACAGAGAGGCTAAAGGTATTTACTGGTAAAGGAGAGGGGAGAGAGACAAGAACATTCTCTTCCAAAGGGACTGCTCCAGGGCTGCAACACTTCACCACAGTAAACTGAAGAGACAAGGGCTGCAAAGATCATGTGGGAGAGACTTTTAATAAAAAAAAGATATATTTTTTGGTCTTGCAAAGAACAGTACATGCCACAGTTTTAATGTGGTAAAGAGCAAGGTATTAGAAAGAAATTGCTTTTTCTTTCTGCCTGTTTCAGTCGTTCAGTCGGTTATAAAGCTAATGTTTCCAGGAAAGGATTCCCAGCTATCACAAAGCTATACTTAATCTTATGCTCTTGACTTCAGCCTAGCTCAAAGCAACAAAAAGTGCTGAATATAGAAAAGAAATAGACATTTTAAGTATAATTTTATCATTTCTCTATTTCTTTATTTTGAAAAGATAGAGTCCAACAACTAACCTATTATTTTCTTTGAGAGACTTGGCTTGTGACATTTTCATATAACTCAAAATTTTCAACATCTGTCTCTAATTAAGAAGCATTTTTCTACTAGGAACAATGATTACAGTGTCTGAAAGTGCTGTTACACAGATATGATTCATATGTCCCTCCTAAGAAGCTTGTCTTATGTCCTGAAATTTGAGATTTGTAAATCCTTTAGCTAAACATTTATATCTGCTACTTAGGCCTTGATTGTGCAGGTGCTTAAATTTGCAGTGTTTTGCTGAGGTTGATCTGTAAATGCATAACAGACGTGTAAGTGTTTTGCAAGTCTGAGAACTTTCTGTCAAGGTTTTTCCAGTTTCAGGTAATGTATTGAATTCTGTCTCCTGTGCAATACATGTTACAGTAAAGAACGCCCCATGTGAAAAATTAAACTTTCTGCACTGACTGCCAACCACTTTCCTCAAATTATAAAATAAACAAAGATGTCCAACTGAAAACAAAAAAGAAAACTTGCTGTCTAAATTTTAATTTTAGATAAGTATTAAGGTTTGTTTGTTTGTGTTTGGTTTTTTTTGTCAACTACTAAAAAGAACCTTTTCCTATATTATACATCACAGAAGACTGTATCAGAAACGTAATCTGGGCTGCATTTATTTCTGCATATAATTCTCTGAGATGAATTTATGTAGAGATTAAGATGACCTCTTTCCTGACAATGCAGTGCTGCTTGCCAAATGTTTCATGGGAGAATGATACATGACAGTGCCACAGCCTTCCCTCACCTACGATAATACATAATAGCTGTACACAACCTTGGAAAGGACACTGTTGTGTTTCAAATACATATCTGCACTACTCTAATTAAAAAGACAGTCAAGGAAGTTATCAGCATGGTTTAGCACAGACAACAGTGCAGCACACAGGAAGGATTAAAAAAAAAATAATAAAGGTAAAAGTCACTTACGCTATTATAATATAGGAAGCAAAGGGGAAAGTCACTGCTGGTATGGCCAAGAGTCCTCCATTTAACTCTGAGGGCTGAGTGGGTTTGTGCATCACTTTTTCTCCTGTTTAGCACATGATAAAGAAATGAAGTGTGGAACTCCAAGTCAGTTTAGATTTATCATGTATTTTCTCCGTCATTTGGGGGCAGATTTGATGGAGAGACTTGGGAAAAACTGTGTTCCCTCACACCTGCAAGTCTACCAATGTCATATCAACTTACAGCCACAAGCCTTGAAGCTTGGCAGAGGTTCCCTGATAAGAAACTTCATTTTCCTTAGTTGTGTCTTATGTTGTGATGATTAAACCCTAGAGCCTTGGTGGA
Source organism: Strix aluco (assembly GCF_031877795.1). Lineage (NCBI taxonomy): Eukaryota > Metazoa > Chordata > Aves > Strigiformes > Strigidae > Strix > Strix aluco. The sequence continues at coordinate 91,726,584 of NC_133971.1, read as the reverse complement.
AAATGCAAAACCAAATCTCTTACTGTTTCTCAGTGAGATGTTTACATGTAAACTAGATTAAGAAAAAATAACTCTGAGTAGCACATTAAAATCAGAGGAAAATAGTAAAATTTGGCATTGCTGAAAAAGAATTGCCGGCAACATTTTATATATGGTTTAATACAACCAAATGCACTTTTTCTGAACCAAAACCAATTAAATGTTATCAGTGTGGTATTGTCTAGCACAAGCAAAGCATAACACTTAGATTAGTATCTGGCTTTTTTGTTCTAAGCCTACTGTCTCTTCACATTCATCTTTGTTCTGCAGATTTGTGAAATCACCCTGAGTTGTCTCTAAGCAGATGAATCTGTGTCATGGCTATGTGGCAATGCTGGGTGCCCAAAGGGGTCTATGAATTAATGGACTCAGTTGCAGAGTCTGACGCATTTCAGGTCATTTCTATGGGGTGTACTGAAAAAAGCTAATACTATGGAAAAGAGACATCAAAATATTTTAATATCAGGAGATTGAACTGTGCTCTGTGAACGTGAGAGAATTTGGGATCTTGTCAACTGACAGAACTTCCTGTCCTTGGAACTTGAGAGGACTGTGAGTTGCTTTGAATATGGGGTGGATTTTTTTGGTCAAATATTTAAACATTGTCAAAATAGCTTTTTGTACACTTGCAAAGAAAAATATTTTGAATTTTATTAACATATTTTTGCTTTGAAATTTGAATACATTTGTATTTAAAAAACAAGATAAGAAAAGGTCAAATTTTAGAGCAGTTAAAAAAAAATTTCTTCATTTGAGGTATACATTTGAGATGTATTTTTTATTTCACTTTACAAATGTGTTTGAGGCTTTGAGTTTTTATCCCTCACTGGGATGAAAATAATGAAGAAAATAGCATTCATGCAGTTTCTTACCACCTCTATGCATGACATATCACTGCAAATTAATTCACCTGAAGTATTTCTGCTTTATAGAAAACAAAGGTGTTTTTTTCATGAAAGGTTTTCTCTTGAATAACTTTTTTTTTTCCCCCTTTGGCATACATTCCTTCACTCCCTTGTCCCTCAAGTCTGGTAGATAACAAATGCATTGTCCTCCAGGATCTTCAATTTGTCATGCACCCTTAAGACAACTCAGGTAAGGGATGACTTAAAGAAGGAGGAGAAGAATTGTTTCATTTGTGGTGTTTTCTAGTTTTATGATCTTACTGTAAGTTTAGGCCTGTCTTCTTTGTCCATATGATAATTTTTTAAACATATTAGAGAAAGAGAGAGAAAAAGGTACCACTGGGTATTGCTTTGTAATATAAACAACAAAATAATAATGTTTAATACGGGAAGTTACAAAGGAATAAATCATCTCTCTAGGACATCAGTACTGAAGAGGTTTGACGTAGAAGCATGTTAAGCCTGGCTACATCTGATGCAGGTGCAGACATGAATTTTGTATCTGTAGCCATGATTAAAAAAGAGCAGATCTTGCCAAGTTTTTTTGACATGCTTAGCCTCAAACTTTGAAAGTCATCTTCTTGATTTAAATCAAACTAATCATTCAGTTAAAACTAAGAGACATGGTGTCAAGTACCAGTCATGAAAATGGGGCCCTGTCCCATAGGAGAATAAAGCCAAAAGGTAGAAATCTTGACTATAAAAGTAGTTGATGACATTTTAGGCTCAGTGACTTTTCTGCACTTACTTAACTGTGACCGTTTCAATGTGACCATGCTCTAATATGATTATGGTCATTTATGTTGGTCTGATGCACTTGCAAGGAGTCAAAGTGTCTTCAGTGCTGTTCTCTTTTGGCCCCTGTCACATGCTGACCCACATCAAAGCCTTGAACACGGGTGCTAAAAGCTCCAGACATGATAAAGTGTATGTGGAAAATATGCAAATGATCCTTAGGAAGAAATTTCCATTTCTGTACCAGTAGTTTTCACTTTAATCCTTTTGCCTTGAAGATTTCATTTTCTTGGAAGAAGGGGGAGGAAGGGGATGGATAATCACTCTCTAGTTCCATTTCTGTTGTTGCAGGGCCCTGATACTGAGATCCCATTTCTCAAGCTTTATTGACTTTGATAAAAGCCTTTGACTTGCTGAACTTGCTCTCACTTTAGGTACAGCTATAGAATTATGGATTTCCTGACAAAATAATTAATCTTTCTCTTTCTTGCTCTCTCTTTATGTATGTGTGGGAACCCAATATGCTCACTTATAAAATGTTTTTATGCAAGTTCTATCTAAAAGCAGTAACTTTTTTTTTTTTTCTGATAAACTTCCAGGAGAAATGGCCAAGATGATCTCTGCCTTGCTGTGCTAGATACAAGAAGCCATCACAAGTTCTACCATTGTACAAGTCACTCTAATTAATGTCCTTTCAAGAGACCTCAACAATAAGGCTAAGAAACAGAAGGACAACAGGAAAGATATTGTTGATAAAACAACTAAATTGAGAGGGACACATTCAGATTCCACCCTAACACTTTTCAAATCCCTAGTGTTACTTTATTTACGGAAAGACTATAAACATTCAGTTTAACATCATATTGTGAGATATAGTGAGACTGCTGCTCCACCACTTCAGTGCTGTATTTGATGACCATAGTATATCTGGACTTGGAAAGAAATACATCATGACCTTAATGTATTTATTATTTTCTTTATCATATTTTGAAAATATGTTGGGACAGAATATATTCTGTGTATAAATATCTTTAAGCAGAAGAAAAAGTTATACCGTAGCTGGAGAAATTTGTAGTCATTTTAGAAACTTGGAAACTGGAGCCAAACTTCTTGAGTCACATAGGAAGGCTGTGGTAAAAGCAATAAATTTGTATCTTTTGGTTATTTCTATGACTCAGACATTTAAGGAAGTTTAACAAGTTTCTGTGGGTCAGCTGAGCTGTGGTTATTGTCTGCGTGTACACTTTTAGCCCACATGCAATGGAAGATAGTGCAAGTTATCTTAATGCTCTTCATTGCAGTCTAAATTGAGATAGAGGATCCCACACCAGCAGTAGACAAAGAGCATACTCAAGGGTGGTTATTGTATGGTAACTCTGTAAGCCATGGCAAATTGGTTTGATGCTTGACCCCTCAGTCTGGTGAACAGAGCCTGAAACTGTTTTTCCTTTCTTTTACCAGGTACCTCCAAGGGACAGCTCCTAACTCCAGTGTTGTCACTTCTCAAAGTAGGGAAAGATTGTCATGATGGCTGCTGACCCACCTGCAAAATAAAATCTAAACTGATGTTGCAATAGTGAAGTGGTAAGAGTTTTCAGTAATCTTTCTGGGTTGGTGTCCATGTTTTTTAGTCACGGACATGATGACCTTCAAAAACTGCTGGCCTTCAGGACTTGTAACAACTCCCCTTCCTTGCCCTTGCATGCTGTCATGATTTAACCCCAGCCAGCAACTAATCCAGAACACAACACTATACCAGCTACTAGGAAAAAAATTAATTCTATCCTGGACGAAACCAGGACACAAGTACATGAGAAGACATTAGATTTATGATGATATTATTGGTAAGATTTTTCCTTTTTGCACTGAAGTTGTGAATAACATCACAAAAATTAGATTCAGGAATCCCAGAGAAGGGGATATCAATGAATATTAATGATACAGATACAATGGCTTTACCTCTGAGTCCAGAGTTTCCCTTTTCACAAGGATCCAGGTTTCAGTGTTTCAGATGCCAAGGTTATTGATCAGTATTAATGTCTTAAGTCCATCTGTTTCTCACAAGTGCAGAAGCAGGAAAACAAGGACCCAGCATCCATCAGCATTTGTGAAAGAGATAAGATGTAACACGCTAAACAAATCAGAATATTGCAGGCTTTTGCTGAGAAACTGATTTCCCAGTCTTTCTGTCTCTCTAGCACGCAGCCATCATTTTCGATGCCATGTCAGATTACCACATCCAGCCACATCAGATTGTCTTCCCCCTCCACCCTTAGATGCACCTTTAGGGAGAACAAACCACAGCAAATGCTCTGACCTTCACTGCCCGATTCTTTCCTCATAGCTTTTTATCTGCCAGTGTCTTCTGCTTATTTATTCACTTCTTTCTCTCCTGAGCCCTTTTGGAGACTTATGGTTGATGATTTGTTTGATGCAAAAAGCCTCTGCAACAGGATTCTGGAGTAAATTTTACATCACCAAGAGTATGAAAAGATGGAATGAAGTCAGTGCTAAAAGGAGCCAAAGGCTGCTGGAGAAAGTAAAATTCCAGCTTTCTGTTCTATGGCTATAAAGTTATAAAGAAAACAGGAAAGATTAAACCAATGAACAAAAAGATGCACTACTGAAGAAGACTGAAAAAATATAACAAAGTCTTAGCAGTAGTTTTTATAACCTGAACAGCTAACTCTGCTGAAGACTTATTTGGGAGTTTTAACCTTTTTATGAATGATTGGATTGTATGTTGCCTCTGAACCAGATAAAATACATAGTGGTCTTATTCATATTGGACACAATAACTTTTACAGCACAGATCTAAAATATCCTCGTAGCAATGACAAATGTTTATTTCAAATTCTGTGTATCAGCAGACAGTTATAGGTCCTCATATTTGCCAATGTCAGAAAATAACTATCTAGGAGAGGAACAACTTTTAACTAACCCAGTGGTCACTCCTTGTCCTGGCATAATAAATGCATATGAAAAGTGTCCCATGAACTATTAGTATGATACAAACTTCATACTTGCTTTAAGATTTTTAATCTGATGGTAGAGCTAGTAACTTCTGAAGCTGTGCAGAGTTAGGTTCTCGTAGTTCTCTATGCATAACTTATCTCTCTGGCTCTTTCTGATGGCTCATGATTGATGAGTCTGATGCAACAACAAAGTTGACTTGCCAGATCTTCACCCAGTAATAAAAAAACGGTTAGTAAGGAATTATATGTCATAATATATCTTGTGTCTTAAGCAATGAACATAAGCCTGATGTTCACCTTATTTGCCATAGGTATTTCAAATTCTTGTTATGACTTTGAGTGTGTGTAACAGTGCAGCCAGGCAAGTATCACTGTATTTTGGCCTGGTGCTCTTCCAGGGTCTCTGCTTCACCCCACAGAAGTGGGAAATGGGTTCTCTTTCTTTAGCATCTCCAACACACAGGAAACCATCTTCACATAAACAGCCAGTGAAGGCGAGCTTAAGCTACCACTAATTCATGGTCAGAAACTCCTTCTGCAGACTTTGCTGCAGCATAGTCATTTCTAGGGCAGAGCTGTGGCAGGCAGCTGAGGGTCACCAATATCCAAATCCACTAGACTGCGATATACAAAAGACAGTGTGTCAAAGTCTTAATTTCAGAGATTTTCCCTGACAGACTGTCATATTGTAAAGATAACGCTGGGAAAACATTATAACATCTCAACAGCATATAAAATGCATATTAAATTTGTTATCAATTTAGGTATGTGATTGCACATATGTAAATAGTAAAGTGATAATAAAGTACCAAATCCTTTCAATACATTTTAACTTCAGATCTAAGACACAGCTCTCCAAAGTTTGGATGGTTGTTTTTTCCCTTCCTTAGTAACAAAGACTTATTCAGTGTACCTTGCAGTAGGGTTAAACATGAATTTTTCCTGCAACAGCAAGATACCTCCTGGATGGAGTGGTATTGTAGTCTTTTCAGGTAATTTGACATCATCAGAAAACTGCTGTTCTTTCAATGGCCTGTTCATCATGTCTCATGGGAAAGTGCACTTCATTAGTTTATACTCCCCATGGTTTTGTCTTGGTGGGAATGAACTAATAGAAAACTTGGACAAAATAATGTTACTGACTAATACCATGATAGAAGGTTAAATTTTTGTCTCTTCAAGTCATTTATCTTGCTTCACAATGTGTGGCTTGTCCTGTGGAAATAAATCAATCCTAACAAAATCTCCAGCTATAGGCACGAAAATGTCTCTGCAATCCAATGTTGAGTGTTGGACCAGGCTTCTGTTAAAGACTTCTGTGAGTTTCTTTATGAGCAGCTTAGCAATTTGATCTGTCAAGCTGATGGTTTAAGTATGGAAATGATGTGATGTGACCGAATTCCCACTCTCATATAAATAACATAGCTCTCTGCCAGTAAACTGGGTTTGCAGTCTGAAATTAAATAGTTTGGGATGCTTTGGTTTCTTAAGTACTACATTGCTTGCCTTACAGTGTCCCAGAAGTAATGTCTAGCAGTTCATCTATTTCCCAGATGTCTGAGTATTAGTCTGCTTTGAATAACTTGGAATGAAATGATCCCTTCCCTGCCCTGCTTCTGTTCATCTTCTAGGGATGCTTTGCACTTTAGGTATCTCTTTGCTTGCTGGTTTTGCCCATGTGTCACCCATGCTAACCAGGTCTCTGACGTCCTTGACCATATTGATCCAGGATACTGGTTTTGTGGACTCTTGTTTTGCATTCCCGATAACCTCTGCTTTCACTGATCAGAATGTTATAATTCAGCTCACTACATTTGCAATGGTACTATGTATCCTTTATTCACATATCACTATGCTTCCAGCATTTCTGAGTTGACTTGGCCTTCTTCTGTGTGACTGTCAACTCTAACAGAATAGTACATCAACAGCTGGATACATTTCTTGGTAGATAATCATCAAATCTTTCACACACAAGTCATCTTGGCTGAGGATTTCCATATCTTTTCATGTTTTCTTTAGTTTCCTCCAGTTGAGAATCTCATATGCTAGTTTATTTTCATATTTTCAATGTGCAGAGTTTTCTGGATGAGAAACCAGCTTTATACATCTCATTTCATTACACGTGATACTGCAGGCTCAATAACATGCATTAAACTCACACTAAAAATAGATTTCAGCCATTTCAAACAGTTCCCCTTCCCTGAAAAGAGCACACCTCCTTTGTGTTGGGCACAGTAACATCCATACAAATCTTACCAGATGTCCCTTGGAAGCAATGATACCATATGCTTCATTCAAGCCGCTCTGTGTAGCCTCTTTCTCCATATCATCTTAACATGGAGAGCTGGCCATCAGGTTTTTTGAGACATGAACTAGCTGAATCAAGTAACCAGTTTAAGGAGCACCTTTATCCAGCTGACATACCAAGGATTCAAAGACATTTAAGAAGCTTAGCAGATGCATACTTTATAAATCCTAATGGTAATAATAATTTTAATATATTTCTGAGAAGATATTTGCTATAACATCTCTATATTTTGGGAAGAGCTGGAAGCCATTCAAGCAGATGAAGTGTTCGATCTATCATACCTCCACCAGTTGCAACCTTGTCTTAATTTTGTTTGTATTAAATTTCAAATGTATTCAGTGACTCGTTCTTGCAAACAGATGGGGTTGTGATTGTGACCTGCCACAGCTTCTGTCACGCTGCCTCTGTGGGCATGGATGTAGGTGGATTTACATACATACTTAAGTGCTAAACTAGAGACAGTGATGAGTGATTCAGAGCAAATCCCAGCCAGGGCTTCTAGTGCCTGTTTGCCTGTGCAGTCGTGGAAAGAAGCAGGAACCAACCTGTTGTAGAAACTTAACTGAGCTGTGGTGCTATTTTTCTGGTAAAGGTAAGGAAGTATTAATGTCATTACATTGCCAAAGACTTTGAGGAGGACATATCTGCAATATTAGGTATAGCTTTGCATCATTCACACCTCTTATGTAAGCATGCATTTGTTTCTTAGACCCTCTGGCACTGCTTGTCAGTGAGATGATATCCCATTATTTCTTCCAGACAAAAGAAGGTAAAGAGACTAAGAGCTAAAACATATCCCCAAGGAAAGCTTTAGAAAAAGAAAATGGAAATGGATCCTGACCTGCAAAGCCAAGACTAGTCCCAGACAAGTCAGGGTACAGAAGATGAAACCAAAAACCTCAACCTGTGTCTGCTTAAATCTGTAAATAAGCAGGTCTAACTCACGGTGCACAAGAATGAGCTGTAAAAGAAAGACGTTTACTCTGAGAAACTGAAGAGGTGTGCAAGCACAGAGAGGAAACAGAGCTGTCAAATTTAATACTGCAATCTGAAAGAGTTGAAAAGTCAGAGAATGACAAGGTCAGTGCTGTTTCTGAATAAGGACGGGGTTATAGATTTGCTGTACTACCCTGGAAAAGTGAAAATTTTGAAGAGCTTATGCTTAGGAATAAAGTAAAATCGTTGGCAGTTGTTAAGCTAAAAGTGTCATAGGAAGAAGTGAAATAACCAACCTGGGGGGACTCAATGGAGAGAGAACAGCTCCCAGATTAAGATGATTTAATGTAGGTGTTCATATGAAGGTATATACATGTGAGTTAGATGTCTAAGCAATCAGTACCTTAAACTAAAGTCAACAGAGGGGAAGTCAGTACAGTCAACAGAGGATGGTGTAAGATTCAGCTCATTGTATAGCCGCACTAGTTGCCTGAACAGTCTCTACTCAGCCCAATGTGCTGATGAGAGGATTGATTCAGTTACCAAAGCACTGGCCTTTTGTGCCACCTGATATGTCCTATATTATTTGAAACATTCCCTGGGGCTGGCAGGTATGACCCAGGACCTATGGGAGCTACACATTCTAGATCAAAAGTTAGAAACTATGTTATATTCTAGAAAATCTCAGACAACGTCTAGTACCTACATTTAGTCAACTGAATTGGTCTTTGGATTGTACAGAGATCACAGATACTTATCTCATTTGTACACACCTAAATGTAGGTGTCTCAATCTTAAACAACCAATCTTAAACAACCAATTATGCTGAGATTAATTTGAAATCTGGACTTTTCATGCAAGTGGGACTTGTACAAGTAGGAACATACAGAGACAGGATGCCTTTCTTATCAAACAATGCGTGAGTCATAGAGCATAATACAAGAGATAAAGCAGAACAAAAAGAATGTGTGAGGTGCCTATATCTGTGGCTTTGGAAAATAGAATTTACACTGATACAATCTAATTTATTTATTTAGAAAGAAATTGTGAGGTATGGGCACTCAAAGAGACAGAAGTAGCTAAGCAAGAACTAGATAATTAAGACAGACCAAAAATCAGAAAAAGGGAAAAGGCTCTCACTGGTTTGAAAAGGAAAACATAAAAAAGAGGGGAAATAATTGTCTACTCCTTTACCTAAGAAAATACTTTTTAAAGGAATAAAAGTAATATTTTCAATGAGAAAATTTCAGGTTTTCTGTAAAACTATGATTTTTCATGAGAAAATTAAAATAAGGAATATTGAAAATTACAATATTCTTCCAAGACAATTCTGATGTTTCTTTCTCCCTGTACAAGTAATTTATGAACGATTATTTCCACAAAATGAAACACGGCAATTGTGTGTGTGTGTGTGGGGGGGGGTTCCACACTGATCTGGGGAACTCCCCTCCCCTTTAAAAGTGTTAAAACTAAGGAGCTTGGTCTTGCAAAAAACCCCTTTTTTATTTCTCAGACAGCTTTACTGGTCAGTAATACTGTCACTCTGTTTTGCCAATGCTGTCATATGGCAACAAGTGAAGCATAATTTTATATTTATAATTATTATGTGCTACTGTTGGGGAAGGAATGGTTAGATTCCCTCAGTTCATAATGTTCCCTGTCTGTGACATGGCCTGTCCCTTTGGCTTCTCTACAGCAGTTTTGAACGAGTTATTTTTAGTCGTCTTATTATTTCTTGCTGCCTGTGCTTTCAAGTTTCCCTCTGACTTTAATTAAAGTGTCCTTAGGCTTGTGCATGTAAAAAGCTAACAAGTTCACCCAGTCAAGATCTCTCCTAATTACAATGCAAAGTAGGAGTTCAAGTGAGGAGAACATCAAACAGTTTTTATGTGACATATGAGAGCTTGACACTGTATTTTGACAGGCCTGTTGTAGAATACATGATGCCACTAAAATACATTTTAAAAGTAATATCCCAGCTTACACATCAGCCACAAAACAAGCTGATGGTGTAGAGAGCAAGCTGTATAACATGCTGTATAGAGCAAAAGACAGTGTTTGGCGCGTTATTGATGTGTTATATAAACAGTGGTAAGATCCAAAATATGACTTTTGGTTTTGCTTCTTATGTGTGATGGCATTTACAGATGAACCAAATCTATAGGCCAGGTCTGCAAATCTAGGTGCCTACAACGTGGCTGCTTGATGAAAGAGTAAGCACTGGACCTTCACCATTAACAAACACAACCTGCCATGAGCTAAACAGTACAGCCTTTCTAGGCAGGAGTAGAGGGCAATGACATTTTCTGTGGATGTGACACAGAGAAAATGCACAATACAACCTCATTACACTAAGAACCTATGCACCAAAATACATCCTTTTCACCCTAATTGCCATTATGATCACTATAAGCTGTAAGTCCCACACTGCCAGTGCTTAGACAACCAGGCTGTGAACCCAACATATTCCTGCCTTTTAGGCTGCAGTTCTTCCACTCTAAGACGAGACGAATCATGCCAAGAGGTTTCATTTTTTCCCACTGCTTGTAAGAGGAGCCAAAAGTGACTAGCTCAGATGTCAATGCTGCAAGCATCTTCACTTAGTCGCATGAACCCCACTAGTGTACCATTCTCTCTGTATTTTCTATGTCCTCTCTTAAAATTTTTGCTCTCCAAGTAAGCATCTAGTATGTAAACTAGATGAGGATAAACAAAGCGAGAAGTGGGAGAAAGGAAGAAGGGAGGGTGGGTATGATTAGTGTATATTACAAGAGCCAAAACAAACAGGCAGTTTTTACTTTTCTCTTTCCACAGAACATTTGTTGCTAAAATTGGGATTTTCTTGCAAAATATATTGTTTGGTGGAGGTCTTGAGATATTGCAAATAAGACTGAGAAACAACACAAGACGTGTGAAGGAAACGTCAGTGAAAAGTATGAGAGGTTAATTTCCTGACCTTCAGCTCTAGTCGTAAGTCACCATCGTCAGCAATGCCGTGAGCACCCTGCAGTCAGAGCTGACACTATGATAGCAGGAATGGGTGAGTCAAGTCCTGTGGGCGTGCAGATGACTGTACAGGACTTCTGCATGACAAGCACCTTTTATTTCACCATTCACGGTGCCACTCAGCACTCAGCAGTGACCTCTTCAGTTGGAAGATCAATACACTGAATGAGAAGAGGTGGAGAAAGGAGGAATGCAAGAGAGAGAAAGACCAGAAATGCATAGAAAAACAGAGAAAGGAAGGGATGGGATCCGCAATGTGAAAAGGGCACTATTTTTTATTAATATTTGCACAAAGTCAATCACACACCTTTTTGGTCAAGGGTGACACTTCTGGAAGATTCCCACAACATCTCAGCTGCGATATCTGCATTCTACTGTCAGTATGAATACAATGTTAATAGCAAAATAATTTCATATAGTGTATTGCAGCTTAAATATTTAAAGCAGCCTAACTGCAGAGCATCTGAACTGCAAAACAGCCACTTACTTGAGCAAAATTTGGGACTGAACAGCAGAGGTATTCTGCATCGCCTCACAACTCAGGCCAAAAGGAGGCAACAGCCACCAAATTTTGCTTTCTGCTCATCCCCGACTGAGAAAAGCAACGATTTCCTTAGAATTAGATGCAAGTACAAAATATGCTTGGAGGCAAAATAATGTGCAGACTAGAAACATAGTGTGTCATATCTTAGAACATCTTAGGCATCCATTATTAGAGCTGCATTTACCTAAACGTATTTCAGTGTGAATTGTCTTGTAAGGAGTGTATGTAGAGAGCATTGTAGTTATTGTAACAGCCACAGGGCCTCCCTGGATGGCATGGCACAACATACTGTACTTAATGTTGACACTGTTCAGTGAAACAATTATTACAATCAATTTGACTTCTAATGCGACTTCTCTTGTAAATCTCTGGGTCATTAACCTTAACAACATCAGTGTACTGTCAGTATCCAATTTCACCAAATTAGTGTCCGAGGTAATAGGAGAAGGAATGTATTAATGTGTTATTGGTGACTAATAAAGACAGCAACCCTCTAATGTGCTATGAAGAACAGCTGAAGCACGCAAAGGAAGAGGAAGCAGACAAAGTCACGGTAAAAGACACACTTGGTGGTACATGTCAGGTCATCAAATTCAGTGTTAAACAGCTTAACCTCTTTACTGCAGACTCAGGAGGACCAGAGATGGGGCTGAGTCTGTGGCATATGACAAACAAGCAATGCATTTCATTTTGGGCTGGGCAAATGAGCACTTCTTCACAAAGTAGCACTCCATGTTCCAGCGGCTGAAGAGCAGCATCATGTAAAATCATATGGTTGTATAGAAAGAAAGGGAAAACGTTCCTAACCATCGGAAAGATTTTTTCAGCCTCCATAATATATCTTGCACTTCAGAGTACTCAGGTTATGCTGGGCTGATATAAATAGGCCTTTGCATCAGTGCCATCCAGTTTATCTTGCAGCTGGCAGGCTCTAAGTGACGTCTTCTGATATTGTTTGAGACGGCTCTTTACTGAGATGATAAGTGTCACAGCCCATCATGTCCACCACCGCGAAGGGAACGCTGAGTGCTCACAGCCCAGTAGAAGGGGTGCACTGAGTCTCCAGAGGGAACAACTGAGTGAGCGCTGGCAATCCCACTGACATCCAAGTGTCGGGAGAAGCACCGTGTTTGAAGTTGTCTCCTGCCAGCTTGCATTAGTGGGGAATGGTAGGGTGGGTGAACGTGGCACGACACGATTTGGGCCCCCTTTAAAGCCCTGAAACATCACTCTTTACCTGCAATTACTGGATGCACAATACATTACTCTTCCAAGAAATGCTATATTCAGATGGCTGATATAACATAGAATAATTCTTCAACAGACACCTCTCAATAATAATAAAGAAAAGCTAAAATATTATTTTTATCCTCACATACCCAAATATCTTTATAGGTTATAAACCAAAATTACCAGTTCAACAACAAAACAGAAATCCTTTAAAATCAACTTTTCAGAGCAGAAGGAAGGGACATGAAGAGTTAGTGACAAGTTTAATCATGAAGGTAACATATCTTGAAGAAAGTAGATTAGGCACCTCATTTAGGGGTTGGCAGGATCACTGGGTTAATACCTTTTCCTGTTGAAAAAGTGGTTTAGGATTTTAAAGTTTATCCTATAATTAGGACTCTTGTCTTATGGCTGAAAAACTTCATTCCATGTTCTGGTAGGGCACTGTCCCTGATGCTTAATTTCTATTCTGCAAATCCATACACAAAGGTAAAGAAAATCAATTACGACAGCAACAGCAACAATAACAGTAATAATATAATCTTTATATTTTGACAAAGCAGACACTAAATGTATAAAAATACAAACAAAAAACTTCAGCAAGCTTTATAGTACTGGAAACTTTGTCCTGCATAGCTGGTCAAACCCCATGATTATTTATTTGTTAAAAATTCCAATTTTCTCCTATCATGAAAACCTGATGAAACGTGTAATTAAAACCTCATAATGAATGAAATTTTAACTATCTTTACTCTGAATAAAAGCAAAGAACTCTGCTGTAATAACCTGATATCAAACCTATCAAATAGTTTCAAATAGTATTGATGGAATTTAGATGAGGCTTTTGTCATGGTTAAGCTTATCATTAGTCTCATCAAATGGGATTAGTTTCACCTAACTTCAGCCATCTAATAGGTTAGGTGTCTAAACTGAGGTAGCTAAATGTTCATCATCTATAACCAATAGCTTTAGATAAATCCCCTGGAGTGGTGTGTGGGGGCAGGAGTTGTAACTACCTGAGGCAGGTGAGTAGCCTGGAGGAAAGGACCAGGTATCTCTCCCTATTGATGGAGGAAGGAACTGAGCTGACTAGTTTAAAGCTGATTAAGTCTTTGACTTTTGTATGACTAAATGCAACTGTGAGATGAGTCATACTTCTGATCAATTAACTTGTGAGATGGGGCAGTGGCATGTCATGGAGTATTCTGGTGACAGGCACAAAAACGTATTTGTACCTAATTAAAAATATTACAGAAAAGGTAATAAAAGGTGGAATGTACTTTCTTGTTTTATTGTGCTGCCGTGGGTTATCATTTTGATTTTCTCCCTCTCCTGGATGCCAAAATAGCATGGAGTTTACCTTATCTTCATCTTTTTTTCCTTGCCTTTTTTAACGCTACAAGAACACCGAGTTTGACACTTGTATTGTTTTGCCTTGGGCTGTGTCTGCAAGAGAAAATGGAGGCAATAGCTCTACTTTCAGCAACGGGTATCCTAAGAACTTTTTTTTATTCAGGAGGATCTGATGAGGCAGGAAGTTTTTATTTCTCCAGGCCATTTCCATGGCATGAATTATGAATATCATGGAAATGTGGCTATTACACATTTGAGAACCTGTTACTGCATAAGACCCACAAGTGGGGAGGGAGGGAAGGGAGGATTGTGCTCAATTTAAAATTATGTGAAGAAACAGTGATTTTTCAGCATGTGTACAGATTATAATTTTGGTTTGTATTTCTATCATTTAGACCAAACAATTTTGTTTTGTTTCATAAAAATATACAGGATATTTAATATATGGATTAATTACTATGCCAAATGTCATAAATAATACTTAAATATTTGATAACACTTTCCATCAATGTAATACTTTATGAATATTGGGTGGCATTGTGTCTTGACATTGAGCCTCTTCACATTACTCAGGAGCTGCAAAAAGACCTGAAACCATTAGAAATGCCCAAATAATGCAAACCAGAAGATTCACATATGTGAGTCTAAACTGGCATAAACCAACACTGCTGTTGGAAGGGGTAGTCACATATCCCACCTTTTATTCTTACCCAGGCCTTACAATCCAGCCAACAAAACCCCCAGCATTGAATTGATTAGTTTTAATCAGCAACCTTAACCTCTTCGGTGTGTGGTTGCACAACACTTGTGTTGGCATATGGAGGGAGGTGCCATAGGGACAGAGGAGGATGAGGCTCACTCCTTAATTGCTGCATTAGCTCATACTGGCTTGAAGTTGAACATGAAACTATGACTGAAGGTCATATCACCCACAGAGAGAGATCCACCAGCAGCGGGCACTACGCTTCCACCTATAGCGTATAGGTTGTGCCTGGGAAAGCAGCTGTAACTGGGGACTTCTTCCATCCTGTATATTGGTCAAGCTGCGAGTTTGTTTTCTGTTCAGAAGAGGACTCTCCCACTGCTGAATCTTCAAGGCCAAGAAGGGCTGCACTACTGAAAGAGCTACATTAGTCAAACACAAATTATTGGACTCAATGCAGCAGTAACTGAATACATTTTTTATTGCCTGCGTTATGCCAGAGGTCAGACTCAATGAGATAATACTCCTTTATGGTCTTAAAGTGTATAAAACCACATAAAATTAATCTAGAGGACACTCTTGTGCCTGTAGATGCTTAGCAAGATATCTGCTCTATCTGACTTTTAGTATTTGGGGTCATTTTAATTCACGGGCTCTTATTTTTCTTCCATTATTGGATTTTCTGTCCTTGCATCTCCCAGCCTTTATGGGCTCATAAGCAGAAGTAATGAGTGAGTAATGTGAGCAGCATCTTTCTTTGCTCCCCCTGCCAACCTGGACCTCAGCCACAGTCTCCTAAGTTTTAAGGTGTTTTTATTTTCTATGGCCGTAAGGAAAGTCAGAACATCTCCTGGGCAGAATACAAACTGCAACTCACAGGTCAGAGGCCATTGCTCTAATACATGGCTTCTCCAGAAGAAGGGTCACATATAGGTATCAGGCCCATCTTTCTTTTCTTGGATCAATAAGAAAGGAGAACTTTTCATCCTTTTCATGGTTCAAAGAAGAAGTCTGAAGGATCAGGTCTGAGAAAATGACAGTGTCCCAGGAAAAATGTTGAGGAGCATTGCCATAGTACTTTTCAGGTTATTTCTGTTTCCACCCAGAAAAAAACAAAACAAAACAAAACAACTTGTTTAATCATCAAGTGTATTACCTTTTACTGTGGACTGAATGTGATATTTTGTTGTATACTTGTGCCTTATCACAGTAGCATACCAATAATAATTCTTCTTGACAGGTATTAGTGATTTTTTTTTTCATCTCCCAAGAGACATGAACAAGTGCTATTCTTGATTTTTTGGATGGAAATCAAGGAATAAGTGTCTTGTCTCATAATACACATTAAGTCAGTCACAGAGTTGGGAACCAAACATACGTGAACTTGACTCCCTGTCTGGATCTGTAATCAAAGCACCAACTGTCAGTAAAGTGAAATCTTAATAATACCAATATATGTGAAAAACATACACATCTGAAGATGGATGAAGCAAAATCTATCTGGAAGTTTCTACAATACTTTTTAATATATAAATTTTAAATCTTTCCACCAGAAAGGCATGACCCATTTCCTAAATACAAAAAGAAATGTGGACACTCAGAGAATACCAACTCATGGAAATAAACGGGAGGGGAGTCTTGGCTCTCAATTACACAGATCCTTTGTCACAGCTCAAGTGTGTTCTTTTGGCCTGTGAGTGAGATGGTTTTCTTACTAAGTCAGGCACTGGCAGAGTTTTTATCTTCATCACTTTAATGGAGCATGTCCATTATTCGATGAGTTAATTTCAGAAAGGGGGCCAAGTTTGGAAGGATTAACTGCCAGCTAAAGAAACAAAGCTTTCATGATCTCCTGCCTATCTTGCTCGGGGGGGAAATTGATGCAGCTTTCTATGTGTGTGCTCATTTCCAAGTGCCTTCATGAGACATGGCGTGACAAAGGCTGCCAAGTGTTTAGCACAATAAATGGAACCACATTTTAAACACAATAAAAACCTAATGAAACCAGCCTCTTTTAAAGCCACCCACCTTTAGCACAACACATTAGAGGCTTTGTAATGGAAAAGCAAAAGGAAACAATAAAAGACATTTCTTTATATAAAAAACCCCCAACCCTCTATATAGGCATGCAAACACAGGACCCTTAGTGGAAATAAAAAGACCAGCAGATTTAAAGTTATTGCTTAAAACGCATCAGTGGTAGAAGAGGTGTGCTCAAGGGAAGCAATCTCCATGGTAGACCTAAAGATCTTACGGAAGGAGCAGGCAGCACCTGAAGGTGAGCTGTAGCCCTAGAAGATAGTCAGAGAGTCAGAGTGGTGATCACCACATTGGGAACTCAAGTTGATACTAAATGCTTAGGAGGACTTTTTTCTGCAGCAAGGGAAGACAGCTTCTCCCTCTGGCCACTCTTTGGACTGGTCCAGCCTAGCCTCGCAAGGGTGATGGCTGAGCACCTGGGAGAAAGAACTATTCTCTGTGACTGTGAGGACCATTCGGAGATGCTGTCTGTTTCCAGATTGCGCGAATTCCTTCTCTCCCAACAGAGCCTGGTGTACAGACAGGGTAAGACGTGAGGGACATGAGAGAAGAAGCAAGAGGGGAATGTGTCCTTGAAGGGATTTTCTGGGAGTATCTGGGGTCTCTGCATGGCACATTATTGGCTTTAGCACAGCTACGCTGGCAAGTTCTTGAGCAACAGCCCAGGGGAACAGCAATCCTGATGCTCATAGTTTTCCTCAAAAAAGACGGACAGCAAGTTCCCAAAAGCTGTGGTAGAGTAGACAAATTAAACAGTTTCAGTATGTGTTTTCCTCCAGGTAGAATCACCCGATCTCCAATTCAAGATGCTAGAAATGCTAAAACTGAAGACTGTTAAATATATTATTGAGAGGTTTTTTAATGTTACTGATTCAGACAGCAACAAAGACATTTCAGTTCTCTGAAAACTAGTGTTTTTCAGCTTAAATGTACATATGCGTGTATATTTAGAAGAAGGTAAGATTGATACCCTTCTCTGTCCTTACCTTCAGCTAAAGGGGAAGCAGAGATTCTGCTGGGAACAGTACATTCATCTTTATCTTCTACTAGTGAAAAGCTTCTCAGAGAAACTTATAAACAATTTTGCAAGTTACAATGGCTCCAGTGCACCTTTAACAAAATACTGATGGCCCTGATCTGAGAGCCATAAATGACTTCTGCCTTTCTTCCACATGTGCAAAAAAAAAAAAAAAGCAGAAGAAGTGTGAGACACCTGTAAAAGCTTTGAAATCTATGTGGCTTCTAAAAATAAATATTTCTTTAGAACATGGTACAGGGTTGCATGGTATAGAAAAGGCTTCATATATTCATAGTATAGAAATGGAAAAGTTTTTAAAGCTGCCTTCCCTACACCTCACTCCCAGTGGATACAAGAAGGAAAATCAGGCCAATGGGTATACTATGGCACTCTCCTCTCACTCAGTAATTTATTTTTAATACTGGCTTTGGAGTTCAGAGAGCAGAATAAAGTCTTGCTCTATTTGGGTGTCATTAAATTTTTTCCTTGTATCATATGCAAAAGATATTAGTCAAATAAAACATAAGCCTATATGACTTCCGACTCTGAACCTGAAGATACAATGATGATAATATATGCTTCTTTTTTCTTCTGTGGTAACCTATTTTTGTGTGGCCTGAGGGAAACAGTGAGTAGTTAGCTCTGCACAGAAGCTTGCGATACATCAAAAGTTCCTGGATTGACATGAAGCTTCAGTCACATTCCTTTAGGTTTAGTGACAATGACATTTTTGTTGTTGTTGAGGTAGCTTTAGCTTTATTCTTTTCAGAAGAACCAATTTCTTGGAAAAGACTGGATTGAATATAAATCAGTGTCCTGAAGCAGCCTGCAAATTTTCCAGACATCTAGTCTGACACTTTTAGGTCCCCGGGTGTCATCTCTAAGGAGAAAACTAGCAGTAAAGATGCCTGCAGTTTGTAAACAATAGCAAGAAGAACATCCTGACAGGAGGCTGTAATGTGGTCTCTTTTCTCTTAGTTATTTACTTACTGAAGAGTGAGATTTTTTCCTCCGGCCCCTTCCATGGCAGAAGGATCCTGCTCTATGCACTGCAATAGCATTCAACACTTGCCGTTTCCACAGAGATGCTGCCTCCATGAAGGGCGTAAAGAGAAGCCCTTGGGGCTGCTGCTTTGGCACGCTCTCCTGCAAGAGGGACCTACAGAGACACAACCCAATGTAACATGGTTGGCAGTTCCCCCACCATTTCAACAGAGCAGCAGCCTTACACCTCAGGGTCTCCAAATCAGGTATGACACTTTCCAACCTGTGGTTAGCTTAAGGTGTCCACGAGTGATATAGTCGTAGCCAGAAAGTAAAGGACTCAGGACAGTGATGGTTTCAGTTAACATATGAAGAAACCCAAGTGTAGAGGCTTTCCCTCAGTGCTGGGGACAGTTGTGTGTGTGGCCTTGCTGTTTGTCAGGGATTTCCCATCACCAATTATGCTGTATAATTCTGTCTTCATGAGACAGAGGAGGGCAACATCCAGCCTGTGCCCTCAGCTGGAAGAAGAATGGATGCAAAGACACAACCTGATATATCACAAACCATGAAATGTGCTTGTTTTCAAAAAAGAAGGAGGTTTTCTGAGTTGCTGAAAAAGCTATTCCTTCAGCTTTCAGCCACTATCTTTAACTCCCTTTAACAGACCAGGGATTTTGCTTACAAATATTTCAACATAAGGATTTTCAGTTGTTATGAAATGAGTCAAATGTGACTAGATAGAACCAGCTGTCACGCAAGCTTCTCCCCATACTTTTGCCAGGCTGTCGTTAAGTGCAGTACCTATATATCACCATATAGTATGTTGGCTGTTACATATTTGTATAGCAAGACTGAAGATATGAGCTGGCCCTGAATGTCTTTAGTCTTGAGGCATATATATACGGCCCCAAATGTAGAAGAAGCAATTTAATTGTCACCTTAAAGAAGACTTGTTGTGCTGATAATAAATGGTGTTGCTAACAGCTTCTGAATATCCCTTTAATTTTTCTGAAATAAATGTTTATGTTCAGAGTCTGAGTTTTGTTAATGGAATCAAACATGCACATTTTTTTGCCTCATACAGTTTTGAAGACTTTTTACAGACCTGTTCACTTCAGGAACCACACATGCAACTATGTGGGGTGATCAGCAAAGGGCAACTCCATCTGCCTCAAACCTGGACTTCCTTTAATGGATCTTATTTTAATGGTTTCTTCTCTTCCTCTCTTTGTTTCTGAGACTGTGAATTCAGGTTCCATTTATACTTAAAAGAACCATGAAAGTTCCTGCAGTTTTAAGGTGAAAAAGAGATTACTAGAAACACAAATTTTAATTTTTAGGCTGTTACTACCATTCTCACTAACTAGTGAAACAGCATAAACACAGTGGTGAGATAATCCAATACTTTCCACTTTCTGAAAGGAGTAAATTCTGTAGTTAGACATCTTGTGATTTTATTTGGATTTTACTCTCAATGATCAATTAGTATTTTCTGCCTTTTCTAACCAAAGTAAAACAATAGTCCTTTCCATAGGTATCCCTGAGACCTCCCTGGGGGCCTTTAGCAGAAGCTGGGATACTTGACTGTTTGTGAGAACATTGGTGGTGTCACTAGTGTCATGCCAGAGCTGGTACAGCTCAGGATCAGAAGACATCTGCCCAACCTCTGACCTCCAGCCTGCTCCATCCTACTGTCCCAGGTTATTACCAGGGATATGTTGCCACCACCTGATGACCGTGAGATGAATCTGAAGTGAAGTGAAAAATGCTCAGGAGATGTTTGGCTTTCTCTGTTCATCTCTCATCGGACAGCTGTCACATCACAAAAAAAACCCCACTGCCAGGAGCTGACCCTTCACTGCCTGCCTTTACACAAGAGGCCAGAGGAAAATGAATGTGGAGACCAAGCGATCCTCCCTCATGTAAGGGTTCAGGTAAAGGTTGAGGGCATTTTGGCTGGGGGCTGGCCAAGCCAGGCAGGCTGGTGGGAGTGAGCATGGTTTTGCCTCTGATCAGTCCCTACGTGTTCTTTGGATAAAGTCAGGACTTCAAAGTCCAGAGCTGCCAGTGGAGCATCTTTCAACGGCACAGAAAAAATCCCTTTGCTTCCCTCACCTGACACTTCCCAACGAACCTCTGAAGCCTGCTGAAACTTTTATAGCAGCTTCCTGCTTGATCCTGAAAACCAGCACTAAGCTGAATGTGCTGTTCAGGTAGAGTGGGCCAAATCCCCTGCTGGTGTAAACCAGAGGCAACATTTTACATTACATTATGTTTTCATTAACCTCCGTGAACATGACCCAACAGGAGACTTGGCCCTTTAGCTTCGGGAGCTTTTAAAGAACACACATTATTGAAAATAAAATAAGACAACAGCAACATGAAAGTGCATGTAGACTTGCAGATTTCAAATCCTTTCTTACCCCAAACAGAGCACAAAGGGAAAGATAAATGGCATTTTGTTGCAAGCAGAGAGCAGATGATAAATGTGTAGGGTTCATGATCTAATGTGAGAAAATGTTTATTTTCTTTGCCTGGGGAAAAGAAAATAAAGTAAATCCAGCTAACTAACAGTTCAGCTGTTTTTCTCTACACTCAGTTGCCCCCACCTGATTGCTTTATGACTGGCTCACGTCAGGGAAACTGTTCGTTCCCTGGTACAGCTTCACAGCAGGCGGGCAGGTTGAAGATGTTGTTGTTGTTTTCTTTTCTTCTCCTCTAAGGTGCCTCCTTCTGGTGTACCAGCTTGGTGCTGCTCTTTTTGTGTATGTGGGATTTCATCTCCCCGCTCTGTGCTCTACATTGGATGTCTCTAATGAGATCATTTGGACTTGGATTTCAGTTGGCACTGGTGACCCCCAAGCACAAAGGTCTGAAGAAAAAATAGGATCACTGAATCTTTTTTTTTTTTTTTTTTTCTTTTCTGAAGGAAGAAAGATTAAGGTAAAAAGACAAAAAAGAAATAAATTTATTTTTACATGAAATTGAAACCTTGGATTAACTGAAGTCTTCAAGAGTTTGTGAGGTGGTTTATTTTAAAAATCAGAACTGCACTTTTCACTTAATAGAATAAAATCATAACATTTCTTTCTAGTCCACATTTTATACTGCTATTTTCTCCTTCTTCCCTCTTTAATCCATGAGAAGTTTCTCTTTGGAGAGGGAACTGGGGAAATGAACCGTATCAAACCTCTCTAACGAGCAGTGGGATGTTCCCCCCAGTCCCCTCCGCATTAGCGTTTCTTTGGTTCTAGGCCTGTTAAAGAGTTCTGTAAGTCAGTACTGACTAATGTCAGTCTGGTTAGTCCTTGAACATAATATATTGGGCAGTGAATAGAGGTCTCATCCTGGTCCCTAGCTGACAATGAACCTACCGTTGAAGAGGAGGTGGTAATTAGCTTCTCTGCTGGCATCCTTAGAAGAAGAAGTAGGGATTGATTGGGCTCTGTAGCCCAAATTGCTTACTTGCCACTGAAAGAAAGATCAGCGTATTGTTTCAGAATAATGTAAGAAAGGCTGGTGCTGCTCCCATTCAGACAGTATGGAGTGAGATGGATCTTGTGTGGTGTAAGCGAGCAATGGTCCATTGAAGAGAAATTCAATGGATGATCTTGTCTGGTACAAAGGTTTGTTTCAACTCCTGAATTATGCATGAGGCTCACTGATTTGATCACCATTTCATGCTCCTCTCTCAGAGTCCCTCGCCATGGGGAGAGAACGCACTGCTGTGATGGCGTGCGGCTTTGTGTGGCTTGTCCCTGTCCCCAGCCCAAGGTTAGTGGCTCTCCCAGGCTCCTGTCTTGCTGAATGAGTCCCTCCCCATCAGCATGTGCATTAGGTACAAATAATTTTTGGAGAACCCAGGATGAAATGGCTGCGGTATGAGTCTGGCACTTTTCATGAACAATAAAATCACCACAAAATTTTAATATACAATGAACTAGTGATCAAAGTGTTTAATTTCTTAGTAAAATTATACTTTTCCTGTTGTACCTAACAAAACTCCTAACTTTTCCCCCCAAAATATTTCTAGATAGTGTTTCTTTCTTGTCAGCTAGCAATCACAGCTAGAATAACAATATTGCTGGGAAATAGTATAAACCACCATGGAACATCCAAAAGCTTGGCTGCCTTCAGTCTGTTTTCTGCACAGCAGGCCCTGACTTTAATATCTCATCTTAACAGAGAACAATTTCTCTGGGAAAAGCAATAATCACACAATTTGCTCACTGTGCCTCTGTATAGTTGGAGGCTCTCAATGGGAAAGGAGGCAAGTAATTTGGATTTCTGTTTAATTAGATGCAACACTGAAAAAATAGGCATTGTTGAAACCTTCAGATGTGTTCATCTTATTTTTGATTGTGGACCAGCTTCCATATGCTCAGACACCTAAAGTTAAAGATTAAACTTCGCAGATGAGTGCTATGGGAAAGGAGAGAAAATCAGCTTTTTCCTTCAACAATTCTTTGTGAAACCCGAATCCCAGAGGTGAAAGTGGGAAGGCAGGAATGCCAACAAGGCAAGTTGCTTGTCACACTGGTAACAGAAAACATCTTACCGTGTGCCAAAGGGTCTCTCTGCTAAGGTAACTGGGGTGACTTTCTGTATTGGCGTTCCACATTGATGCTGATTGGGATGGTGTAAATGAAACCTTTTGGTCTCTTCCTAAGACTTCATTCTCGGTCCCTAGCACTAGACTGAGTCCTTCAGTGATGACCCAGGACATTTTTCTCCATCCCAATCTTCTTCCTGAAATACCCGCACTATAAATCCCATTTCCATTCCGACAGCTCACTACCGTGCCGGTGATTATATGCTTTCAAGATGCTTTGAGCACAGCGGAGAAACAGAAATATTGCAGAAAATCACCCCTGGGAGCACACGGCTGATCAGCACCACTGGATATTTTCTGCAGCGTTCGTGCTGTGGGAGGTATCTCATTGTTTTCATTGGCTGGACCATCTGGCTGTGGCTCCTGTGACCATGGGTGTTTGGAGACCCTTGCAAGGGACGTCCCTCAAAGGCACAGCCCCGAGATGGAGGGGGGAATATGCACAAAGGCAGAAAGATTGGAGGAGAGGGTGTGAGTAAGAGATGCTGTTAAGGTAATTACTGTAAAAAAAAACCCTTACTACATGCTAAAATCCTGACTTCTGTCTTATCACTCTCTCTCTCTTTGTAAAGTGTGAATTTAATGCTGCTGTAAAGTGCCTGAGTGACAGCTCTGGGGAGCGATTCTCTCCGTCCCTAGGACAGAGGGAAGAAACCGAGCAAAATTTCTTCCATGTAAGCCTGTAAATGTGTTTCCTCTCCATCCATGCAGGTTGCTTGGGAGCAGCGGAGAAGAGAGCCCTTTTCAAGTAGGGAGCCCAGAGAGATGCCACATCCCTTCCAGATACATGGCGCAGGGACTCTGGAGAAAATACTTCAACTTCTCGCCCAGCTGAGTGGTTAAGCATGAGTTAAAGCACAAACTAATTTAAGTGCATGGGTAGGTGCTTTGCCAAGTCAGAAATAACAAGCTGGTCACGTTTCACACCCCTGGTTTGGATATGCGGCTGAGCAGCGCTGGCTGAACCAAGTCCTGCAGGGAGGTTTACAAGGACCTCTCCGGACCGCAACACCTTCACTGTACCTGGACAGCTCGTTTCACACCGGTGTTAATTCCACTGGCGTGAAAACTGGCTGATGCATTTCGTTTTCCAACATGGCTTGCCACTGGGTTACTAGGTCCAGCGGTTGTGAGAGCCGGGCTGGATGGCAGTTCCCGTTGTCCTGGAGATGCGGCATTATCATTCTGCTACCGGCTTCGCTCCGTCCGGCGCCGTCAGCATCACTCACTGCCACCCTCCCGTGCCCCTCTGCATGTCTCAGGCTGTCTCTTTGAATCTTTCCTCAAGACTGCCAGGTTTTCCTCCAGGCAGCGGCTGCGAAACGCTGACTGCTCAGACCTGAGCGAGAGCCCCATGCTGAGCAATGAAGAGCCACATGCGGTTCAGCAGCCGTAGCCTTGGACTCCACGCCGGCGAGCAGCAGCGCGGGCCAGGGCCAGCACATGGTTCACATCACATTGCTGTGTTTTATTTTTCTGAGTTATTTTTATTAATGGCTGTTTCTAAATAGACTTCCTGAGCTGTGTTCACAATGCACTTGCTAGTGTAAACGCCAGTGTGTTCACACCTCCAGCTGGTTACATGGATACTGCATTCCTATGCCTTATCTGTCCCTGAATCTGATTTTTGCCAACTGGAAGCTTGAACGTATTTTGAATTTTCACCAGAACCAGCGAGGAATTGTATGAACCCAGAAAGCAACCCGCAAAGGGTGTCGTAGGATCAGAGTGCTGTTTTAAGAACACAAAGAACATAATTTAGATAAAGCTTTATTTCTTATCCAGTCCTGTTTCTATAAAATGAAGTTGTATCTCCCAGCTGGAATACATGGCGCTTTTTTTGTGGTCCATTTTTTCTGGTTGAGATGAATTAATTTTTCCTTAGATGTTTCTTATACTTCATAGAGCCACTTCTTTGCTTTCCCATAAGGATATTAGGGTTGAACTATTTCAGGGCAGTGGTCAACCTTAACTAAGGATAGTACCATTTCCTTTGGACTTGAGGTGGTAGGTTTTAACACTAAGCCCTTCCTTTAACTAACTTAAGGAGATGGCTGAAAAATCAGTGATAATGGGTTAAATCCACTGCTAATAGAGATTAATGTGGTTGACTGTTACAATTGGATATTATCATACATGGCCCAAGTAACTTGCAGCCCTGAAATTAATGGTGAATTAAGGTATGATTTTATGATGTCTGACATTTTTGAGCTTTATAGACTGCAGTCCATGGAAATCTAATGTCGGAGGAGCATTCGCATCAGGTCCACAGAGTGGTGGCTCATCAAATGCTGATTAGTATTCTGCTTGTTTCCAGCTTCTAAGGTTGTTCTAAGGAAAACTAAAACACTTATTATAGCTTTTTAATGGTACTTTCTGCTGGAAGCATTTATAGCAGTTGGCACAGAGGGATTCTAGGGACAGAGAAAAAGAAGTGGCTAGCAGGTTTGTAATGCAGAGTGGAAATGCCTGTATAGAAATTTATGTTCTTGTTTGTGGTTTGCTCCCTACATTTCAGGATCCTTATTCTGGATAATAAATTCCTTAGAACAAAATGGAAAAATTGCACTAGACAATTTTTTTTATCACTATTATTGTTCTATAGTCATAAATTTCAAGGCCAAGCAGAATGACGGGGTTCATCTGCTTCCTGCTTACCACGGGCTGTGGAGAGTTAGTCAGTAATTCTTACATTAATCTCTAAATTCTGCTGTCAAAACCTTGACAACATAACCAAAAGCAGAAGAAAATCTCCTTCATCCTGGAGAAGGTATTCCAGTAGTTAATTACCTATATGTGCTGTGGGTGAAGACTGACCTTTGTAAATAGTGAAAATGTTGTTATGGAGAAATTTTTAACTGCACTTTCTCATTCATTTATTACAGAGTCTTTTGAAGAGGAATTTCATGTTAATTTGGTCTTGCGTAAATTTATTGCTTGGGGAAAGTAAGAAGGTAATAGCACTGATTTCTTCCAGGTGTACAATGAAAATGGATTTGCAACATTAACTATGCAGCTAATGTGCAGTGTTTTAGCAATACGCTTCATTTACTACTAAACTGAATTTTTAGTGTCAGAGGTGAAGCACAAAGGTATAGCTGAGCAGGACAGCATGCAAGACCCATCATCTGCTGGCCATGACTTCTGTTCAACACTACCCACCTAATCATCATCAGGAAGAGAAGGGCCAAGAGCAGTTTTTTAAAACAGCTGAGAGGGAAACTGTTGTACAAATAGGCAAAGAATATTGTAAAAAACCCCCCACTGAACAAAAAGAAAATCGTAACCAAGAGAATAACCAACAGTCTCTTTGGAAGCAGGAAGGTGAAGGATTTGAAAATTACTAAGGTACCATGCACTAATCTTGCCGAAGTAAAATGTTGTTTAGTTTTTCTACCATCAGATAGCTGGTTTGATTGTGCATAGAAATGAATCCACATGACATCTCTGCCTAGATGACTAGCTCGAATGAGGTCTGATAGATATGCTAATCTGCATCTCAAAAGCAAAGGACGTGGCATTCAGACATGGCCACTTCTTTTACCCCAGTCCAAATAAGCAAGTACCTAATCACAAGGGTTGGTTAGTAGGGAACATGTTTAGACAGAAAATTAATTTGAAATCAGAACCCTTTGGAAATTCCTCTTTTCTTACTCTCTATTGAAATTTCATGTTGCTGGAAAAATCACTTTATTGTTGGAAACTACACAGGTGCCATATTAAGAAATAAACAGTCTGAGAAAATAAGCTTATGAATCCATATGCTGTATTTGGGTATTGAGTGAACCACTAATTATCCTCCAACAGTGCCTACTAGCAGATGTCTAAGGGAAAAGTGTAGAAAAAACCCCATTCATCTTCTTAAGATACTTTTTGAGCCAAACATACAACTGAGATCATTTTGTTTAATAGCTACCAATGAACCAAGGAAAAAAAAATAATATTTGGGATGATTTGTTTGAAATAGCTTCCTTTACACACGTATGAATTAGTGTCTCTGGGCTGTTCATGACAATTTATGAACCACGTGAAAGTGATTCAACATTATATCAAATCCTATGACCAATATATATTTCTGAATATTAAGCAGAGGACACCAAATAATAAGACCAGACCAACTAAGCAGGGAGGTTAAGGAAACTACACAAGTAAGACAGATGAATAAGACAAGGGATACATCTTGGAGAATGAAGCACATAAACCAAATCTTCTGGAGAACATATACAACAGAACTGATCAGGAAGGAGACACAGTCAAGCACGTAAAAGATTTCTTAGAAGACAAGGTTTTCTCAGAACTCATTTAGATAATGTGTTAAACCATAAGTTTAATGCCATACATTTCACTATGAGAGTAGGAACATGTTCCAATAAAAATCATTCAAGACGTGTTTGAAACAGCTACACCAGTCTATAATTGTATCAAATCTGCTAATCCGAGAGTGAAATGAATTGAAATTTATCTTCCAAAGGCTGACTCTATCTGTGAGACCTAGAATGTGTCTACACTTAGCTGCTGTGACACACTGGTGATATGATACCTATGAGGTGTGATTGTACCTCTGACACTAACATGACACTTTCTAAAGGCAGCTAAGGATGTAAAGTCCAACTAAAACTTCTGTGATGTGAGGAAGTGAAAAGTTATCAGTGATTTATTGCTGGTGAAGTTTTACAAGGATATGCCCAGTATTGCAATATTTTAATTAATGACCTGAATTGTAGAAGAGAAGGTATGCTTATTGAACGTGCAAATGATGTGAAGCTGAAGGGAAATGGAGGATGCAAGTCTTCCTGAGCTTTAGAATTAGAGCTGATCTTGTAAAAACTGATGTAACAACCTGAAGAAAAAGGATACACTTCAGCCAAAAGAATAGTGAACAACTGTGCAAAAAATCTGTAAAACTTCAGGATGGACAATGACTGATCCAGCCCTGCAGAAAAGATCTGTCATAACAAATATCAAGCTGAACAAAGTCAACACCATTATTGGTGATAAAAATGACACTACTTTATTGGGATGCATAAATAGAAGAAACCAGCATATCTAATATGCATTGTTGAAACCTCCGCTGGACAATTTTGTCCTGGCTAAAGCACTGCAAATGAAGGAATTTTGGAAGCAAATGGAGGCTGGAAGAAATTCAGGACAGGGTAGCAGAAATGATCTGAGGTTTAGACATTGGAACAGCTGGGAAAAACTGAAGTTATTTGATTTAGAAAGAGACTAGGAGTAGACATCATAACCATTTTCAATCACAATAAAGATACTGTGTTAGGAGGAAGAAACAAAGTAAGAGCTGTTGTCCTTGTTTCCTAGGTGTGGGATGAGTAATAATAGGCTGAAATTGCAGAAGGATTTGTTAAAGCCTAATAGTATTAGGGGATTTGTTATTGCATTATATTACCTAGGGAAGTTGTGAAAGTCTTCAATAAGAAGTTAGGCAAACAGCTGCATGAATGACATAATGGATTTAGTTCTGTTTAAGGCATGGGAATGGACCATACAGTCTTTCCGTGATGCTTTTTTTACCCTCAGCTCTATAATTATAATGGTGAAATGGGAAATGGGAAATAAGGCACTCTATAAGAGAGCAGAAGTTAACAATCTCTGTGAGTCATTAGATCAAAGATTGATACCCTACAGCATAGAAGCTGAATATGATCCAGGACTCTATGCATATAGCTTGTTACCCTAGTATATTCTGGGGATGTGATGTGGTTATGGAACAGAAGTAATGCATACATTAATAGGAGAGCCAAGAAAGGTGTCAGAAAATCTTGTTTTGTCCTCACCAAGGAAAAGGTTTCCTATAAAAATACATATTCAAACTCTCTACAGTTTATGAATCAGTTACTGAACTATAGCAGTGCTGTGAAACTGCCCGTTGTCATGTTCTTAATTGAGTCAATAGCTGAAAAAGTGGCAATAGTGGCAATTAATCATAAAGATATTTTCTTGTACTTTTAGTTTTTTCAAGGGAAACAACAGTTCCATAAGGTCAAATCTCCTACAAAACTACTTTTGTTGGGGAAATGTAGCAAGACCATTTGTCAACATTGAGAATGCTCATTTTGGCTGAAACAAAATTACCTAGGGAGCCAAAAAATGATGAATTTACAGATGGCTGATGTCAAGGCAAGTTGCCAGATTCTTTTCCCTAGCCTTTTCTACAGGAACAAAACAATGTTGAATTGATACCTTGCACACCTTTTGTCTCCTTTTCTTAATGCACCTAACAAATAACAAACAAAAAACCCCCTATATGGTCAATATAACTAAATAATCAGAGTATGTGAATTGCAATTCAGCATATGCACATTTGCCATTATAAATGGGTTTTTTTAATAGTCATTTTTAGAGATGATATATTTTGTTTATGTATGATTAATTAAAAAATAATTATCCTCGGCTAGGAGAATGAGAAACAATAAATGGGCCATAAAATCTAAACAAACACAGAGACTGTTGCCTTTTCTTAAATCACAGCAAAGAATATTTACTGCAGTGATAAAAGACATACAGAACCAGCCAGAATGATAGTTGAGGTAAGCTAACAAGTATAATAGAAAATACTACTCAGTAAGAGGTATACCAGCTTCCTAAACCACCTCATTTCTAATTTTGGTGGATCTTGCTTTAACATGAAAAATGAAATAACTTAAATTATATCATACAAACTTGTAAAAAAATGATCTTTCTCTCCCCAGCCTGATTGCATAAGAAACAATCAGTGGATGATCACCACTTGTGCCTACTGAGAAAAACCTCCTGGACTAATCTACTCTGTTTGACTGCACACTTACACCATATTTCACTGTGTACCTATATATCAACACGCTCTACAAGAAAATGTCTTATCCCCCAACTTGGAGAATCTTTGCTCACTGAAACTGAGGGAAATCTGAAAATTGGAAAAAAACCACAAAGAAATGGTTTTAGGAGTAACCCTGTCATGTGAAAGCATTGTAACTGTGACACAGATGTTAATTCTCACTGGGAAGTTTGCAGTCATTCACAAGAAGTCTCCGAATCCACTCACAAGAAGTCTCTGAAATCTTTGGGGTAGGGCTGTGTAATACCTGTCCTATCTTGCATCTGAACTGTTTATTTTCCTACCTAGATCACAAAAGCCTTTGAAATCATCCTCTACAAGTACATATATGCATTGACAGACTCAGTAGATAATAAGGACAGTCATAAGCTGACAGAATGTGAATTATGATATACAGACTACCACAATGTAATGTCATAAGTCAGTCCATTCCATCCAGTCTTATTCCTGGAAAAAGCAGAGCTTCAAGTGTGATGTTCCAGTGAGATTTTGGGAAGCTAAATTTCTTTTTTTATACAATGTCTCTTTTCTGTCTTGTATACTGGACAGGTGTGAGTACATGTGTGTGTATGTGTGTCCTTTTCACTAGAGGGAACAGTTTTTACTGCCATGGGTAAGGCAGCTTGTGTCCCTAGGAGTATTTTAATTCTTAAATCCAGTCTCCACTATGAGAAAAAGCTACTGCTTCTAAATCCAGAAACTGAAGGGAGACCCTCTCATGAAATCTGAGTGCATGATTCCTATGAACCCTCATCCTTCCCCCTTTCTCGTATTAGCTTAAGAAAAAAGCAAACAAAAAAATTCCAAAACAAAACAAAAAAACATCCACCCTGCCAGAAAAATGCCTCATAAGGCATGACTGAAGAAGTCTATGTGCAGCCAACAGCTATGATGGCAGGCACATTTCATAAGTTGTGTTTATAACCTGTTTTGAATTTGGCCAAGCACACAAAATCTCTCTTTTCTAATGAAAAGTCAGATAAATTCTCTGTGCAGAAGTACCAGTTTACTGGTGCTCCCTCTTCTCAGGATTATGGCAGGAAAGGATTACTTTATCCAGGGGTCATCTCTGTTAGGTATACTTCAAGTGTGTGAGGTATCCAGAGAGTCCCTTCTTTTGATTACTTTCCATATTTCCCAGTGCAACCAGCAAATTGTTTATAGTCAGAAAGTGGATAGTGGGTTAGGTATGTGTTGTAGAAGTGACGAGTTTCCCCTAGAAATTAATGAATAATTGTAGCACTGATTGCATACGTATAGATTGTAGAAGGCAGCAACGTGTCAGAGCTATTTGGGTTTGAAGAACAGCCAAGGACTGTGAATACCCAGACTCTACATCATTGTCCTTCTTTTGGGGTAGGTGTTGGACTGAGGCTGTAGGTCAGATGTCTCCTATAATCAATGAGAACGATAAGCAATCCAGATCACTGGGATTCTAAATCAGCATCCAGAGGAGTTTCTTTCCAGTCCATGGAGCTCTCAGGCCAACTTTGTTCTTTAATTGAATGGCCCAGTACCTAGAGTTAAGGAAAAATCAAGACTGTTACTATTGGTACTACTACTGGTAGTTTAACATGATATCTCTCTAATATTAAATAGGGCCAAATTTTTTTCCTGTTTAAGGACTAGGGAAATCATTGGCTCTTAAATGGATTTTCCATAGGATATCAATATCAATAATATTTTACTTAGAATATACATTAAAAATATATCTGCATATCTAAAACAATATGAAGGATGAATCAAGCACCCCAAAATCTAAAAATTAAAGAAGTCCCATTCCTGAAAAAAGAGCAGAACCAAGAAGAAAACAAAACCAGTTTTAGATACCACATATACTGCAGGACAAGTAGGACACACAGAAGAGGAGGAATCGGTACAGGGACTGAAGTGAACTGGTTTCCATGAGAAATGTCAAGTCTTGCACAGAGATCAGTTTTACTCATGACAGCTATTATCCATGACTTACAGAATTAGCCCTGTTCTTGGTTTTCCATATTTGAGTCTCGTCTTCCAGCTGGTCTATTTCCAGCTTCTCCTATTGATCTTGCTGGCATTTGAAATTTATTACAGCCACAAGCTAAATAACTATATTTCTTCCCCAGAACATCCCAGTCTAGTTCTGTGTACAATCCTTTGTTATCCTTCTTTTGCCCCAGACATGCAATATTCTGAAAATGCCACTTCTCTCCTCAAATCTAAGCTCAGGTATTTTTGTTCAACCCACTTTATCAAACTTGCTTTCACCTCTGATTTTGACTAATAAAGAACTGCCTCAATGTTCCATGTGCCTACAATGCAGTTTTTCTCCTAAAAGTATAGCTGAATATTTCTTCTGTCTGCTCCAGTCTTCTGAAAGCTCAGACTATCAGGATGAACCAGTAAAGACCCTATGAACAACACAGTTCAAATGATGATATTCCAGTATGAATACATGTATATACACTTTTGAGTGGGGGGTGCATAGCCTGCGTAGGCACAGTGTAGACACAGAACTGCTCAGAAAAACAAACTTTGCTGCTTAGTTCTCCCTGATCTAGTTTTAATGCCTTGCCCTCAAATCTCAGTCCTCTTATCTGCTTTTACAGCTTCTCACATTGCCCCTGTCAGTTCCACTGAATAAATGATGTCATCCTTGTCTGCTTGAATGTTTACTTCTTTCTGCACTGCCCTTGGCACAGAATACTCTTCCCAAAACTAATCCATCCTGAAAGCCATTTTTCTTTTCCTTCCGATCTGCCCTCAAGGCCTGCAGTAAAATGGCAGCTGCAAATGGCTAAGCAGATGCTAAGAATGTAAAAGCTTTTTAAAGTACCTTCCTCCTGAAGCCAACTCTGCAAACTCAAAGTGAGCACCTAAACTCCCAACGCAGGCATGGGAAGACCCAGGCAACTCGAGATACGACTGACTGCGAAAAGCAGAGCAAGGAGATGATTACCGTTAGCCTGCTGAACAGGCAGCTTTCAAACCTGCTGAGGGCTGTTGTACGTCTGAAAAAAACACCACAGTCTTTACGTCTTAGTTATCTTAGTCGGAGCTTCAGGGACACACCGCCCACCACTCTCTGATCAAAGCCCAGAGCCTCCAGTGGAAAGACGCCAAAAAAACTGTTTTCCTTTACAATGGAAGGAAACGGTAACAGCAGCTGCAGCTGATGCCATGTGTTTGTACACCAACTCGCTGGCTAGACTCTTCCGCCAGGAAAGAAAAGTAGCAGACTCACACTTTGTTTCTTGACATGCCAGAGAATGTCCAAGCCTCTACCATGCTTTGAAAGAAAGAGGTAGACAAAACTTCCTCTGGCAGACATCTGCTCTAACAAGTATGTAGTAAAATCATCACCCCCCAAAAAAACCACCTCTAAAAAAAACCAAGGAGAGAAAGAGCTTACCTGTGAATGTAGATGGAGTCTGACCAGCCAGGTGAGGATGTGCTGAAGTCCAGTGTCACAAACATGCATAACTTATAAAACTGAAAGAATCCACTAGATTTTTAGGTGAGCTGGTGGTTTGGAAGGGTGTACCTTGCCAAGGACTTAAGTTCCAAGACTACTCTAGATTTTCTCCAGTTTTACATAATTTGTCCTGTGGAAGAACAGAGAAGGTAACCTAAGTTTCTAGCATCCCATTACCTAAGTCTTTCTCTTCTAAAATGCAGCTACTTGGTATTTCTAAGTTTACCACTGCTCTTTGGAGGACTATATATTTATACATTGTCCAGTATAATGAGATCATAAATTGTTTTGGGAAGGACTAGTACAAATTATGTAAATGATAACAGAGAAATGAAGTAAAGCTATGAATCTGGAACAAAAAGCACGTCTTCTCTGAGTTCTTGTTCTTTCTTTATGAGCTCTGTTGTACTGTGTGAATTTGTGAAAGGTTCTGAGTGTGCTCTTCATTTGACAGAGCATAATCCAAACAAAGAGCTATTTAACAGGCATTTTCTCTTTATCTTCTTACTTTCATGTACCAAAAAACCACCAAGTGAGCCATTCAAATAAAGTATACTCCTTCCCTTTAATTGAATTTACTGGTTTCAATATAATTGCAGATTCAGCACCATTATTTAATTTCAGGATTTAATGAATGTTGTCAGATCTCCTTAAGGGATACACATGAGGCTAATGAACTGGCTCCTGGTTCACTTGTGCCATGTAGTCTTCAATTTCATTTAACCAAAAAAAAAGGTTTAGCCCTCTTTCTTCCTTTGACCGATATGACACATCTCTGAACACCTCTGTGTGTTATACCTGTAGGAAATTGTTCCCCTGTGTATGCAGCCCCCTTATACCTTCAGGGTCATTGCTAGCCTCTTATTCTTCCTTGCAGCTCCTGTTCGTCTTTTACAGAAGCAGAAGAAAATAATCTCTACAGGGATTCAGCTAGTGCATTGACTCCAGGTATATCTACCTGATCGGGATATCATCCAGGTCTGCTGATCTTGATGTGGCAGAAATAGCACAGTAGCTAACCCCACACGGAGGCATTTAATGATTTATCAGTGAAATTATTCAAAGGCTCCCTCCTTCTCCTAAATTATTGTGCCTCCATTGTGCTGATTCATGGCCTAAGTTTTGGAAGGTGATAAGGTCACATGATATATGAAAACTCACAGTACTGCTGCACAGGACAGAAATAAATATACTATTAAATGTGATAATCAGAGTAATTAACAGATTAATAAGAAAATATTTCAGAGACCTATTTTTGAGCTATACGATAGAGACATCCTCCATTTTAAAAAGGACATTGTATTATCACTTTAGCTTTAAACATTGAAGAATATTTGTAAAAAACTTCCTGGTGTCCTGATGATAATTCAATCTTGACTCACCACTACCTGTGTGACCAACTTAACCAGTTATTGTCTCAGAAAAGAACTACAAATTTTACTTTCTCCTTCCTTCTACAACCATGAACATCCCTCATTTTTCCTTCAAAAATCAAGAAAGAAAGAAAGTATTCTCACAGGTCATAAATTATTCACCCGAATAACATCATGTTTCTTCCTATAAAAATGTTACCAAAAATCTAACCTGCTTATAGAAATGGAAGATTTCTATAAGCGTAGATGACATAAAACTGGGATCAACTACAGCAAATAAATGCCTTATTTTAAGCAACTCAAACAGAATTTGTGGGCCAGAATAAGGGAACAAACAATTGCGCTTGCTTTGCATCTTATTTCACTGGTACTAAAAAGAATTGATTTAAACAAGAAATTGGAGCTACTAAAAGGGGTGAAGAGGGGAAGAGATATTGATAAGACTGGATATATGAAATAAACATAAGCAAGAGGTAAGGAGTGAAAATAAGAGTATTGGAGAACAAGGCACACTACAAAGTTATATCATGGCACTCTACTTCTGTGTCCAATTTAGTCTTACAGATGAACTATGAGAGAAGATGCAGCTCTAAATCTCCTTGTAAGTTATACATGTAAGTTTGTTGAACAACAAAGATCAAAAATATCCAAGCCAGCATCAACCCAAATATACCTTGGTGTAGAGATATTAGTTTAGATAACAACAATACAACCAGGCTGCATGACTCTGTCCCTTAGGTGACATAATTAAATAGATAATTACAGACCATGTGCGTTTTCCCTTCAATTATTTTCCAGATGGAATATATTTGAGAATCCTGGGAAATCAGCATGTGTGAGGAAGATCTACAGACAGGTATGGATGAAAAGAATAAAAAATACTGACCAGAACCCTAGTGTTATATAAAAAATCTTCTCCCTCCCATTGTAATCACAAACATGCAATCCAGTACTGCTAGCAATACTCAGTGTCTTGGATGCTATCATTTTCTATTTTTTTTTTTGTGAAAGCAATGGTCAGATGTATTTTCTGAGTCAGTGGCTCTGGTCCTTCTGATACATTTTTATAAAGGTTTAAAAAGAACCTTTTTGGATAAAAGGAGAGCTGATTGCCTCTTTCTCTCATCGTTAGCTGCCAATCTGTACATACCACTGATGAAGATATTTCCCTGCCAGAGAGTTTGTTTAAATTTAAAAATCAACGTTAGCTATGATGCTGAGCTCCCAAGATGATGTTGATGAACTATTTTGATTCTGCCACTGTACCATTCAAGTATGATATATGATGCATTTGCATTGAATTTCTCCAAGCTGTGTTCTAATTCGAGCATCAACCCTGTCTCTGGCTACAAAAGAAGAATTTTACTTTTCTTGTTTGAAGGATTTTCCCATAATTACATATCCTTCTTTCATCAGTGATAGGTCTTTTCTCAAGATGACTCCTGTTGTGAACATCCCTTAGAAGGATCTTTGTATGGATTTGCAAGCAGAATGCAGTTAAGCATTGTTTTCTCATTGAAGCAGACTGCTTTGGTGTGTTTAGTGCCTCTGGCAGTCATGATTTATCCCAGGAAGATCTTAAAGTGTCATTTTGGGTAAAGTACACTGCAATGGCTGTACAGGAAGCTTCCAGGTGCTAGGTTTTTCTTTTGTTACTTAGGAAAGGGAGCAGAAATTTCTCTTCTCTTGGTCTTGATTCTGTATCTGAAAGTTGCTGTAAAATTTGCCAGTAAAGTAATGTAATGGGAATAAGGACAATGGAGCCATTCAGAAACCTGAAATTGTGTACTCAGCTGTGTCACTGATATACAGTGTCACCTATGCTGGGATGCTTCATCGTCTAGATTGCATTTCTGCTGCTTCTGACCTGCTACCTTTCTTCTCCTGTTAGAATATAATCTCACCCAGGAATTTAACTGATTGTCTCCTATGACAGCACTGTTGAGTGGGATCACAGAATAATAATAAAATAAATCTAATTAATTCAGAAGCTCTGAAGCATTTCCACGTATTTTGGATATCCTGGTGTCTCAGCTGACCCTGAGTGAATGTACTTTCACTTATCAGATCTTGAGCCTAAGCAGTCCCAGCTGTTTCTTTAAAGTTTGAAAAAGAGACTACTTGGAAATACCACACAGAAACAGAAAATAGGAATAAACCCAGGAACCCTGACAAAAACGGATGGAAAATGTGAGGTCGCAGAGCTGGGACTGCAATGGAATAGTCCATTTGATCCCATATCTGTACTGCTCTTTCAGTGCAGTTGGTTTGTATCCTCCTTTACCAAAGAATAACACATAGCAGTGTCACTGCATGAGAAACAACTTTATATGCCTTGCTTGACCTGGGGTCCCATTTTCTGCTTTTGCAACAATCCTCGAGCAAGAGATTAACACTGTGGTTGGTGGCTGGATACCGTGTGGTTGGCATCCAGCTGGGTGTCGTTCCAGAATTTCCTCCTCCTCTCTCTCAACCCTTCTGATGTATTAGAGTCTGGGTGCTTATTCCAAATCATCAGACCATGTCATTTAACAATGTTTGGCAAGTTTTATTTATTAAATATTTTCCAACAAAAGCCTGTAAGGCAACAGAAAAGTAAAGCGTAAAATACATTTGACTTAATTGGCAGCAGCAGACTGCATGCGTCAGAAGGAATTAACATCCAATAAAGCAGGATGTGCAGGAAACACAATGTACTAGTTTGATATGGTCTTTCAAAGCTACCATTTCCTGGAACAGAGGCTGAAACACAGGTTGGCTAAGCCTGGAAAAGGCCATTGGATTTATGTTCATGCAATAACTCTCAACACACGCACTCTAGAAACCTAGCAAGAAGGAATGCAGGATTCTCTGGCCATGTTAGGGATTTCATACTCTTTTTTCCCCTTCATATTTGGATCCAAGGCAGATGGAGCACAATGTTTATGCTTCACCTCCAGTGATGCACCCACAATGTCCTTGCCCAGTCTATGATCCAAATATCAAAGCAACCAGACCAGACAGCTCTTGGTTTTGGGACACCCTTTTCAGTGAAGATATAAATAAATGACTGATCCAAAACTACATTGCTAGTATCTTCAGAAATGCACCTAATATGAACAGACATGCTTGAGAACTATTTATAGAAAGCTGAAAAAAGAAAGGGTTTCATGTTATTTTTTGAGGTAATGAAGGACGGACAGAAACATATGGCTGCAGTGAAGAAGGACAAAGAAATCCTTGCCCTGGTCTAAAAATTCATTTTCAATTTGCTGTGTAAATGACATGGCCTCATTTTTCATAGTTAAAAGAAATAAAGAAAGAAGTTTGGGAATAAAAGAAGCAGCTTCCATTTCTTGTCATGGAAGTCTTGATAAGGATGTTCTCTTACACAAATTACACCTTTCCTGCAAGAAATTCACAGCCTTTTGGTAATGTTAACAAATCATCCTTCAATGTATGCAAGTACCACTCATGGTAAACTGAGGCCTGGGGTTAGGAACACCTTGTGAGATTGTTTAATACAGGAGTTGTTCAATTCCTGTTTCCACTCAATATAATAATTAATCTTCAGTTTGGCTGACTGGGACTAGGTTTTGGAATTGGAAGTCAGGTAAACGTTCATTCTTGTAGCAGCAATTAATTGTCTACTTAATTTTAAGGTGTTTAAATTGCATTGATGTCAGTGGGACTAAACCAAAGCTTAAAAGCAAGTTCTTGTTTATATTATGTCCTGAATTTTCCTAAGTGTGTGCTAATGTGACTTTCTGAATTAAGACAACAGTAATTTAGACCCCAGAGGGTCTATACTTCCTTGCTCCCCCTTTTTTTCAGGAAGAAAAAGAAAAGTCATTCTTGGCTGATAAGATCTGGTCCCTCAGGGTCACTCTGGCCATTCTGGAAATAGCATTCTGGTGAACCACCATTTGAAAACAAAGGAAAACAAAAAACCTTCTCATGGTATCCTGAGCAAAAATCTAATTAATACTGGCTTCAAGCCAGATTCTTCATTTTTATTTTATTCACACCTTTACAAAGATCACCAAGATCTACATTTTGGAAAGTTTGTCTCTAATAAGCCTGTCAACTAAATCCATGGTGTCTTCTTAAAATATTCAGTAAAACACAGAGCTATGTGTGGTACTTCAAAATAGAAGTACCCAATAGCACTGTACATCTAGGACGATATGGGCCTCATTTTCTAGGTGTTTCAGTTGCCTGATCTAACAAATAGGATTGTACAATGGCTTTTTCTTGGGCACAAAGCACCTTGCATCCCCATGAAAAAGTAAGTTGCTGAGATGCACAGCAGGTGGAAGTATTTCACCCTTGGATCCTTGGGGTAGATGTTCAATCAGCATAAATGGTCCATGAGAAGCTATGGGTTCAACAATACCTAAATATTGTTATAATACTTTTGAAGTAAATGAAGCTAAGTCCATTTATATCAGCAAGGGCATTTCCTTGAAGTCCCATCTTTGTATGCATACTTCTATACAACTGCTGTTTTTATTGTCAGAACTGTGTTGTCATTTGTTGATCCTTGACCAGGATTTTGGGAAACAGTAAGTATCAATAATTCAAGCAAAGAGTTTTATTTCATGCAGTAACTATCCATGTGTCTGTATTTTAAAGAGAGAACTGAGGACTAATGGTCAGTAACTATGCCCTGATGATAGCTGTTTAATGAGGATAAATGATGAGTGCTGTGTCAGCTTAGAAAGCAGCAAGAAGGTCCCAGTAAGCAAGCAGGCTGCCTCTTCCATCTTCTGTTGCAAGATCCATTTTTATACTCTCTCCATGACCTAAATCTTCATATCCTCCAGCATCTCCCTCCCTTCAATGAATGTCCTTTTGTGTTTCTGAACTCACTGCTTCTCCTTCAAGTGTGCTGCTTTTTTTTCCTGTCTTCTAGAAAACTAAGCAGTGTCCTCCTTTGTCATTATCTTCATTACAGCTCTGCCACATCATCATCTGCTTCCTTCAGAGATCACTTTTCATTCCTTTTCTAACTGTGTTCTTGCCATGCTCTGAAAATCCTCACCTGCAGATGCTCTTCATGTACTCTCTCCCTTGCCTTTACTTTGCAAAGGCTTTTGCCGTTTGCCTTTTTTAACTGATTTTCTGCTTGATATACTTTTTCTTTGAGTGTATAAACAGAATATCGGGCAAGACAAGTGGAAAACAGTAAGAGTTATTTGGGTCCACAAACAATATTGTGATGTGTTAAATCAGGGAGATGCAGAAGGGAATTTTGTTCCCTTTGAGTCAATGACAAAACTTCTTCAATTGATTCAACTGGAGTGTTATTTACCAATAATATTTGTGGGGCAGTTTAAGAACTGGCAGATATAAGCATGTGTGGGAGTAGAATGGAGGCAGGCAAGAA
Source organism: Strix aluco (assembly GCF_031877795.1). NCBI lineage: Eukaryota > Metazoa > Chordata > Aves > Strigiformes > Strigidae > Strix > Strix aluco. The sequence continues at coordinate 91,686,163 of NC_133971.1, read as the reverse complement.
ATTTTTCATTCCTTTTCAGAGATGTTCAAGCCAAATCAAACAATTATACCCGTGATTGTTTTCCCTCTTCTGGAACAGGTCACCTGGAAAAGGACAGAGAGATGACAGGGTACTTGTTCTGCACTTTGTATCACTGGCTGGTGGAGATTCAGAAGGGGATAAATCCTGCCAGGAAAAACAGATGCCATACAAGCTACATCTGTTTCAAGTACTGCAAAAGAAACACTGGGCTTCCTATATGCTTGATTTATGCAGGGCTGATATACTCCAGGATACCTAGGACCTGAAGAATTTTTTCAGAATTTCTTTGAAGCACAGCAGAGTCCTAAGAAGAAGTAGATATTAATACTTACATATCTTCCTGATACATAGAAAACTACGTATTATCTTTTTTCCCAAGGACTCTCCACTTCCTTTACCCTCTTCTTTCCACCACAGCTCTTATATAACCATGCTGACCCAGCTACTAGTCTTGCTGAACCAGTTTTTCAAACATTTGATTTTTAGCAAAGGTCTCTATTCTCAATATGACACTTCTTACAGGCATCAAAGAACAGTAGTTTGTATTACATCATATTACTAGCGGCACTCCAAAGCCACTTTGGGATGAATAGTTTCCATAAGGAAAATGAAAACAGACCTTTTGCTTTTGCAAACTGCTTTAACACATTTGAAACTGATAGTGCTGATCTGCATAAGAATGTGAACCAGTGGGTCTTGCTCTGTGTTATAGAGGAAGTTAATTGTCATAATGAAATGACTTTTTATTATGACTTAATTGTCATAATGAAAAGAGTACAGCATCCGGCTCTTGGGCCCCCAACATGAGAAGGACACAGACTTGCTCAAGTGGGTCCAGAGGAGGCCACGAAGATGCTCGGGGGGCTGGAGCAGCTCCCCTGTGAGGACAGGCTGAGAGAGTTGGGGGGGTTCAGCTGGAGAAGAGAAGGCTCCGGGGAGACCTTAGAGCGGCCTCCCAGGACTGAAAGGGGCTACAGGAAAGGGGGGAGGGACTCTTGATCATGGGGGTAGGAATAGGGCAAGAGGTAATGGTTTTAAACAGCAAGAGGGCAGATTTAGATTAGATCTAAGGAAGAAATTCTTCCCTGTGAGGGTGGTGAGGCCCTGGCACAGGTTGCCCAGAGAAGCTGTGGCTGCCCCCTCCCTGGAAGGGTTCAAGGCCAGGTTGGACGGGGCTTTGGGCAACCTGGGCTAGTGGAAGGTGTCCCTGCCCGTGGCAGGGGGTTGGGACTGGATGATCTTTAAGGTCCCTTCTAACCTAAAGCATTCTATGATTCTATGATTCTGACTTACAATTAACTAACACTCTGTTAAGCTCCTCTTACAACTCCTGTGGTGCTTTCACACCAGTTATTCCTGCAGCTCACAGTAAAACATGTATAAATTGTTTGATATACCACACATCGCTGTGATTTCTGTACTTTCTACTAGCTCTGAAACCTCTGTGCTAGTGCACTAGTGACGTGGTTCATTAATTGTCCATAAAAGGCCAAATATATATTTTTAGGTTGACATCTATGCTTCCCTTTGCATTCTAGAACTTGCCAGATGATATGTCCTGAAGGGCTTTTGAGTAGGGTCCTGTCATTGATTCCCTCAAAGTCACTGGAAAATTTTTCTACTTAGTAACAGTAGAATTGTTCTAAAATTATGTGCATGCTTTGTGTTACAGAACAGCAAATAACGCTGTCATGAGCTCGCACAACTTGCATACAAGCTGCAGGCATCTCCACCAACTTAATTTTCCTTGACACAAAATAAATTCAACATTTGAGATAGCTCTGGAGTCTGGTGGGAAATGGTACCACGAAGGAGATCGAGATTAAGGCTGAGGTTTGTGTCTGTCAGCTGAGGATGAGCTAAGGTCACCACAGTCAGTCTCCCTATCCCAGGAGACACGAACAACCTCCACTGTCAAAAGTGAATTAAGATCATACTTTGACCCAAGGGATAGTATTCACCTCCTCATCCATACCTTGAGGGTGGAGTGTGAAATTCCTTCCTAAATTCAAACCCCAATAATATGGAGGATGACCAAAGAAGGTTTGAACAGAGCTTCACTATTTCTGTGAGCAAAGGATGCTCAGAAAAAGAGGGTAATCAGAAGAGCACATTATTTTTGATGAGAGTTATTTCCAAGACACTTGATGTTTTCATTATTTTCAATTATTTCAGGGCAGAGATTAATTAATGAATGTATTCTAAGTAAATCTGGAAAACACAGAACTCATGCAAAATGAGACAAGAGAACAATATCTCATTAAAAAAAGAGTACCTAGAAAAAGTTACAACCTACCAGAGCTTGTGTATTTCCTAAAATTTCTTTCTAAGACTTTAAAAGTTTTTTCTTAGAGACAGTTTAATTGATAGGAGCAGACAGTGTTGGAGTAGTTACCAGGTATGAAACAGTTACTGAGAGATCCTAGCAGGACCCTGACATTACCCTGAGAAAGCAGATGGGGGTGCCGGTTGAAGAATCCTCCATGCCCAGGAGGAGGCCGGTGAAGAGTATGGTGCTCTGACACTGTATATGGTGTCAGCAGTCTGGTGAAAAAAAGAGATCAGAGTCAAGAAAGCATGAAAACCTCACAGATGGGGTCCCTCATGCCATGCTCCCCTCCCATGACAGAAACCCAACATCCCCTACAGCTGCTCTCCCAGCCTTGCTTCATCATGCCTGCAAGGTGACACCGTGAAAGTACAGCAGAGCTCAGTGGCAGTGGGAGGTAAAGCTCAGAAAAAAGCTGGTGGGAGTGGAGATCAGTCCTGAGATACTGCAGCAGCAAGCAGGAAACTTGACAGTTCGCAGACGCCTCTAAGGGAGTCTTACCGCAGGCCTTTTACAAAAATGTGGTTAGAGTTGGAGACCAGTGGTTTATACATCACAGAGCCCGATAAAAACAGTGAGCGAAGATGTCAGCACTTTACAAACTGTTGTCAAAAGCTGGGGCTATGCATATGTTAAAGAGGGAAAGAGAAGAAAGAAAAAAAAACCCATCACATTTGAGATCTTTGGAGCAGCTCTTACTCTGGTAACATAAAGAAATAGCTGTGAAAACAGCAGTCAGATGGGTCATCTTTGCAGTTGGGTGGGTTCATCCCACCAAGTCAACCCATCCTGCAAAACTTCAGAAGGAAAGAACATGAGAGAACTCTAAGTTATCTATCCTGCCTGAGCATCACTGACTTCTCCAGGAAACAAGATGTAATTTCCACACGCAAGTTGCTGAGCCATTGGGGAAGGTGGTGGATCTTCTCTGAGGAGGAGGAAAAAAATGAGATCTGTTGTTGCAGAGGATGTTGAGACTGACTAGAATGGCAGCTGACCACTCTCAGCAGCAACTTGGAAAAGAAACTTAAAACCATGCTGCAACCAACTCCTGGTCCCGTAGTCACAGCATGAGACTTCACAGAATGGAAAATACCCCTTGGCCTACAGCCCTTCATCTCTGATGCTCAGCAAAGAGAGGGTTGGCTCCTGTCAACGCCCTCATCCATAACCCACCCCTTGGGACTGCCTTCTCTGCAGGGACCTGGAGAGGGACGGTCCATCTCCTTCGAGAGTAGAAACCCCACCTGGGAGGCGAGTACTACCGTACAGATGCCTGGGGACACAATTTGGAGCAGAGAGTTTCTGTTCATTTGGTGATACGCACAGCCTCAAAGTGTGAATCTCCCTTTTGTCCATGGGGCCCATGGCACAGTCCATTTTTAACTTTTAAGGATATTCTGGGGGAAAAAAAAAAATAAAGACAAGAAAAAAGAACAGAACCAAAGCATGTTTTTCTCCATTACCATAAAGAGGGCTTGTGAATGCATGGTATTAGTATCCCAAAAGCTATTAAACTCCTTAGTGATGGGAAACAGATGGAAAATAAGACAAAAGAATTCACAACTCATGTTAGACTGAATTGAATTCCTTTAATTTCACACAATGAATAACATATGAATAGGATTAACTTTTTTTTTTTCTTTTTTTTTTTTAGTTAAGTGCTCTATACTGTGCTAACCTGATTTGGTAGCGAAAAGACTGAGCTTTGTTTTAGAAAAAAATGTTTAAAAACCAACATCTAAGATCATGAAGGAGCATGACATTAAAGCATGCCAGATGTATCTAAGCCTCAAAGAACATCAAGTCCATATCCATTTTTAAATGTACAAAAATGCTTCATGAATAAAAACTGTTACAAAAAGAACATTTCAAACAATGTACAAGTTTTTTTTCTTGCCTCTATATTCAATAAAATACAAATACATTTTTTTGCTCTAAAATATGTTTACATACAATCAAAGTAGAACATGCAAATTACACTTTAAAAAAGGCTTTTAAAAACCACTTATGAATACAAACTAAAAATTAGCCAGCACGACTTATAGAACAATCTTGTGCCCCATTCGTTTGATTTTTTTTAATTTTTTTTGAAATACAGTATATACATATTTAACACTTCATGTGCATTTATTATTTAAGAAATAGCTTAAAAAAATAAAGAAAAAGAAAAGTAAAACAAACCAACATGGGATTGAACTGCTTCCCCATGTTGTCCAATTGGCAGCTCTTTAATGTTTTTACATTTTTTTTTCTTTTTCTTTTTTTTCTGTGTAGTGTTTTATACAACCTAGGCAGGCATCTTAAGGAGATCCCAAATATGTGTCCTTTGTTGAAATGTGCTTCTAATTATCTCAGAACTGCTGCACCCCAGTTTTTGGATGATATGGAAGGAAGAGGCATTGCAAGGGCATGATGTTTGTTTTCTCATTTCAGAAAACCATCCTGTTTTATTTTTTTTCTTTTTCCTGTCTTTTTTTGTTGTTCTTTTTACTCTTCAGGATGCTACTTAAATGTGCTTAAGTGCAGTCCTGAATCAGGGCCTGTGAAAATAAGAGTTGGGGAAATCCTTGTGTACAGAACAATGATTCCTGTTTATTCATTGTATTGCTGTAGTGCTCAGAAGCCCCAGTGACGAACCGGCACCTCATTGCACCAGATGCTACCCAAAAAATATAACAACACAAACAGAATATTCTACACGAATGGTCCAAAGCATTGCTGTCAAGTGGAGAGTCATGGGCCACGCTGTAGGATACCCTAGTAGCCGATGACTATTATAACTTACTTTTTTTTTTTCTTTTTTTTTTTTTTTTTTTTAACAGTTACCCAAAAACATGCAAGGTGCTTCACAGAAAATTTAATATTGAAGGGCTCAAGAAACTGGCAGTATGAAGCTCTTGGAGACACAAGTGGTTTTTTTTTTTTTTTCTTTCCTCTTTCCCCTCATGCTTATCCCCATTCTTAGTTTCATGCGGGGTTGAGGAATAGAAGACCCACGGAGAGGATGCAAACCCGTGGCCTCATTTCACATGGCTTGCAGCCAATGTGATTTTGTTTTGTGTTTTTATTGAAGCATGCTAAGATGTGTGTTAATCTGTGACACAGTGGAGGTGTTTGAAAGGTCTTTTTGGTCTTAATAAGCAAAAGGGCTTTCACCCCAGTTTTATACAGTTCTTGGAAATGTGTGAAGAGAATTTAGAGAGTTCCTCAGTAAATCTTCCTAGTGGTAGGGAAAAAAAATAATCAAAAAGCTCATTACTGGAATATTGTTGGGTAATAAACTGCAGGAGTGGGATTTTAGCCTTAAGCCCTAAAACTAAATCCTTTATGATCTGCATGTAGTACATCGCCTTATAATATTATTCTGTCAGCGACTTGCTTATCATATTTATAGACTATGCAACATGCAGAACACAAATTCTGAGTGCCATCTAACAGAATTTTCAGCCTGCTTTCATACAAATTAACAAGCTAATCTTCCTGCCAGCCAGGACTGGCTGCACTGTGCTGCTGTTTAGACAAATAGCCAAGGCTGTACCACAGCACCACGTTCTACCAGCACCTTCTTTGCAGTGAAAAACAAACCTTGGGTGTCTGGATAAAGCCCGTCCTATGTGGATGGCTTGCAGCTACCAGATCGGACCAAAAGGTATAGCGTTTTCACTCAGTGAAGGATATATGGGGTTGTACCCTTGGAGTGGATGCTCTCCTTAAGCACTGTGCATCTAGCAGCATTTTGGATAGTATTTTTTGGAACGATAAGAGCTTTTTTTCCTGAAGCTCCCGAGCATAGGAGGCAGCAGCCACTCAGTCGCTCTTCCCTGGGGGGTTGCATCCCACTATATCCAGAAAAATCCAGGCTAAATCCAGCCCTTATTGACACTCGGTAAGGTCTGACATGTCTTGAAGCCATGGTGGGAGTTCACTGACAGAATTTGATCCTTTCAGACCTCTGTTCCACTCTCTACACATTGAAATGTCCTTCAATGCCAATAAAGAGATCACTAAAGATAAACCTAAGGATAAGTTGTTCTCTGGCTTAGTTTCAGTTTTTAGGCTACCTGGAATACCAAATTTACAGTTTTTTCTTGCATTTTAAGTGACACTGCACCTACTTTCAGGCTCGAAGGAGAGATGGAAAAAAAGGATTTCTGAATCAATTAAACCTCAGTCCAATGCTTTTTAAGGAAGAAGGGAGGACCTCGAGGAGACTTAAGCATTTTTTTCTGCAAGCCTACAACTTCAGTCAATAACACTGTGCTAATTTAAGAGAACTGAAAAGCAAATTTGCTGTAACAGAATGAGCAACCGGCCAGTTTATTTCTAAGCTGCATTAATTGGAAAACAAAAAGCACAAATGAGTATGATGAATGATGCAAACCAAATTGGAAACAAAATTCTGTGATCCTTCTTATCAGTTTTAAGGAGACAGGATCTCAAGATTTGTTCCAGCCTTTAAAAAAAAAAAATAATAAAAAATATCCCCTTTCCCAACGCGCGCGCCCCCCCAATCCAAACCCCAAATGCATTCAGTTTTAATAAGCCAAGGTGCTATCACAGAAGAAAAATCAGTCTCTAAAAATAATGAGCTGTATGTTTACAGTGTCCCTTTAACACCATAGTCTTGATATGACTTTTGTAAATAAATAACAGAATAGAAACACAATTTTTTTTGTGGGGACTTTTTTGTTGGGTTTGTTTGTTGGTTTTTTTCTTTTTTAGTGTCGTGCTATTTGAAGTTTCCTTGGCAATAAGCCAGTTCAAAGATTTCTCAAAAAGGGGAATAGCAGTTGGCTTGTGAATCATTAAATAATTCCAATCCCCGCTCCTTTGCTGGAATTTTCCCTCCCCCCCTCCCATTTTAATATCCATCTTGCCATGTTAGGTGTTGAGTGTACTGAAGGACTTTAAAAATAAGTTAAACAAATTTGAGAGTACTTATTTCAAATTTCAACAACTGACTTCTTTTCTAAAAGCATTGTTACTGCAATAGAACAGTTTCATGTTCAGTCCTTGTTTTAGTTGGGCTGTGGAAATGGAGTTTGGGTATTTTACCCAAGTTAAATCAATGGCTAACGTACAACTCGAATGAGAAATGTACAATTTGAACTGACCATTTAAAGAGACGATTTGTCACACACAGTTTGCATCCATGCAGACTGAGAGCTTTATAATTACATTATGTACAAAAAAAAAAAAAATTTTTTTTAGTTTATTAAGGCAACCACAACTTGGAGAACATGTCCAAAGTGGCATTAATACAATTGCAGTGGTGATACCCTTTGAACATTTTTATTTTTATTTTCAGATAAGAACACTTATTCCTTTTCTTTTTTAAGAAATAATTGCCAAGAAAGAACCTATTTTCCATAGGGTTTTGTTCTCTATTTTTTTTTTAAACAATCTACTTCATCTATTTTATTTAAAAGAACTTATCAAGGCATTGCTACCTAATGCGAATTATTCGGATCCTGGGTTTCCCATCAATTTCACGGGGAATTGTAGGTGGTAAGAACTGGTAGGTTTGGGTCCTGTCTTTTTACTCTACTTTTTCTGTCCTATTTTTATCTTTTATCTTTTTTATATTATTTTTTTGGTGATTTTGTCCATGTTTACTATAACTCTATTACCCAGTAGTGTCTTGCTGTTTTCTACTCATATGTACTGAGCATTAAAACAACTTGGTTGACTGATGACCCCTTTTTCACATGTCATTGAAAGCGCCAAGTTGCTTCATTGAAACGTGCTATCGTAACTGAATATCCATGTACACCTTATTTTAAATGCTGTGATATTCCGTTGTTTCGTGGGATAGCACTTGGAATGAGTGTGCGCGCGTGTAAGGCTCTACTTTTCTATTGCCTATATTGCAGCTAGTTGTAATTAGGCAAGTAAATGAGAAAGAAATATATAGTTCTAGCAGGAGTCAGGCATTTTGGGTTAATGAGCCCCAAAGCCTGGTAGGTATAGAAAACTGGAAAAAAAAAAATTTCAAACAGATTATAACCAAGATCACAGTTGAGAAAATTACACTATTTTTTTGTTGTTTTTTTTTTTTTTTGTTTCTTTTTTTTCTTTTTTACAGTGATTTCTACTATGGTATGGTTACTCTTAGTTTCACCTGGCCCACCAAACAGAATCGGAGTCGAGCGTGCAGCCCTAGTGACAACGTTCAGCTCTCTGTGAAGATGAATTCCCACCTCCGGGTATGGTATGAGAACAGCAATGCTGAGATGCTGATTAGTTTTGGAAACTCTGTAAAGTAGACGCTCTCCCCAACTTCAACACACACCCCCCGCCCCCCCTTATATCCCCATGTTTTCTGCACCCTTTCCCCCCTTTTTCTGGAGGGGCTGGGGCCAAAGTGATGAAGAAGAAGATGCGAACCCCGGCTGGCACAGCTCTCCGTGGTGGGTTCTGGCCGCTGAAGGGACGAGTGAGTCCAGTGCTGCCGCAGGGGGGGAAGCGGACAGCATGCCTCCAGTCCCTCAGTCCCAGCATGTCCCACTACCGGCACCCGACATCCGACAAGGTGCGCTGGCCTTAGGGAAGGCCTTCACTTTCACTCCCTCTGCCTTTCCGGTGCCGCTTCACTTTCACGTCCTCCTCTTCCTCCTGCGCGGACTTGCTTTTCCTCTTCCCAACCCGGGGTGTCCGGGGTGGAGGGAGAGGGGGCGGAGGAGGGGGAGGAGGGAGAGGAGGCGGCGGGGGTGGTGTCTCTCGAGCCATGTGTATGACAGCCTCAATGGTGGCCATGATTGTATCTTGAGTGGCTGCTTGCTCCAGTATCAAAGGGTTGAGTGTCGGTCTCTGACCTCTTTTGCTGGGAAGGTCAATGCATTTTTCCAGAACGGGCATTTGGTCTCTGGAGTCTTCATCGAAGGAAAGCGGTTGCTTCCGAGGACGCCCCCTCCGCTTCTTGACGAAGTTATTGCCTGTCTTTGATTGTCTCTGCAGCCGCTTGGCTTTCAGGATCTTGTTCACGTGATCCAGGTTCTTCTTCGTGGACAGGATCTTGGTGTAGTTGCACATCTTGCGCACCTCGCACTGGATTGCTTCAATTTCACGGCGCTTGAACCTTTTTTTCAGTGGTGGGCTGGCTGTTGGGAGACAAGGAGAGAAACAGTAGATCAAACAACAGTGAATGGAAACTCTCCTTTGTCTGCTTTCAGTGTTATGAAGACTAGATGCTTTCAAGCCCAGTAGGCTGAATATGACTACTGAAGAATTGATGGCAGTGAGAAAGAACTCTGCATAGAAAAGTAACTGAAAAAAATTAAGAGATTATTTATTACAGTCCCAGAAGAATTGCTGTTACCTCCTTTTTTGCTGTCCTATATGAAAACACAACTTTGACTATTAAGCAGTCTTCAGAGATTTCTCTCCATCTCTCCTCTCTTCTGAAGCAACAAAGCTTTTCTACAGCAAGGTTTTACCATGGATTTGCTTCATTCTCATTTCTAAACCTCTAGTGGGAGGGAAGGAAGGGCTGCTTAGCGTAGCTGTCATATTGGTCCATTGTAACTATTAAACTTTCTATACCCCAAAGCAATACTCCTGTTGTCTTCACTCCAGTCTTTAATTCTTGCCATGGATGCTAGTTAGCATGAAGAGTGTTTGTTACTGAAACTAGTATGAGCAGACACGCTGTGTGGGTCACTTCACCTGTGGCAAATTCATTACCCCTGCCTGGGTTTCTTTACTATAATTCCCGCAGATACTAGCTGAAACTACTGAGTCATATAATTGACTTTAATGGCCCCCAACACAAGATTACCCCTGGTTCAGATCACTTACTTGAGATCTGAATGAAGTCCAAAGTCGTTAAGTCTCTTGCCAAGGTCACATTGTGAGTCATTGTCAGAGCTGGAAAGAGTACCCAGCATTTCTTGGCTCCTGGTCCTTTGCTTAGGACATGAGACCTTGATTGTTTTTCTTAAATTGTCTCATTGTCCTTTACTGAACATGGCATCTGTTCAGAGTTCAGGATTTGCACACAGTTTAAAAGTAACTGCCCCATTGTGAGAGAAACAGAATGTATTAATTCTGTTATTGCAATAACTAGTGCTCCCTTTCACTCCTAACATACCTAATCTGCGCTGCTGGAAAAGAAATGATGGATTTCAGAATTTCTTTTCAGTAAAGAATAAAACATCCCACTAAATTAACCTCAGCCCACATCTACTTGCAAACTTAATTTACACCTGACTGTCAAGCAGTCATTTGGGTTTGAAATCCTTGAAGTTTCCAGAGCAGACAAGACTTCGAGAAAGGTTCATTTGGGGGTTATCACTCCCTTCATGGCTAACAGGCTAATCTTCTAGCGGTAGTTTAAATAAAGTTGCTATTGTAGCATTTTCTGTAGATAACCAGGAGCTGTCAAGTGGGAGAATCTCCTTTTCCTTGCTATGGGCTATGACAGATTCAGCATAAAAACCTCACTCACCGGCCTCCCCTCTTGGAGAACATAAATTATTGGCTCTTATACCACCATGTTGCCTGGATTCAGCAAAGAGCTTGCGTAAACAAACCCAAGTTACAATGCAAGAAGTAGGAGTGAGTCATAAACAAAACACAGACATATGCTCTCTTATAAATAAAGACCTGGATGGCCAACTTCCCAAAGTCTGGTTTTCATTAATTACAAAACAAAATACATTTTCCATATGTAACCCACTCCCCACACCAAAAAGAAAAATAAAACCCACTTGCAGTTTGTGATTCACAGAGGACAAAAGAAAAGAGGAATGCAGTCATTTTGGTACCAGAGAAAAAGAGAAAGGAAATGAAATATCCAAGTTTCTCAAGAGAAGCTAATTAGTTGCACAAAATTCCTCAGAAGTAGGTCACCCCTAAAAAGTGTGGATGCAAGAGCCCTAAGGGCAAGTGGCAGTGAACTATTTCTCAGTCATCTGATCAAAAAAAGGTTAAATCCCTGTCACACAAAATGATTACTCTCATCTGGCCTCACTGGTGATTGACATGTATAGTCCCAATATTTCCAGCCCTAAGCATCCGACTCTTTGAGTCCCTCCCAGATCCTGAGAGTAGCTTCAGGTCAAGAACATTTAAAAAATCAAACGTCTGGCGTGCTCTTCTGTCCACCTTTTGTTTTTTATTGTTATTGCCAAGGCACATTTTCAAGACATTTTTATGAAAATTCTCATATTCAAGATGCAATTTTCTTCCAGAAAGTAAAGCTGAAATTTTTCAGTTAATGATGGAAATCTTGAAGATGGGAAATTTAGCAGAAATACAGGAAAAATTGCAAGGTCCATGGTAAGATCAGGAGATTTGGCATTACTCTCAACTTTCATTGGAAAGAAAGTAAGCCAAAGGAGAAGAAACAAATTTGAATAAAGCACTAGCCAAGTATCTGCAAAGATTTTATGTCTTTACTGAGATTTATCTGTAGTCCGTTGTTTCTGCAGCTTAGTATCACCACCCCATCGCAGTCAATGAAGATCTGGTCTGTAGAGTTGGTAGAGGATGACCTGTGTTTCTAAAATGGGAACTCAATGCAATTTAAGGTGACCATGGACATCCCTCTGACACCCTGATATAGGGTAAGAAAGGTGTAGGTCTCCTGTCCATCCTGCCAAATCAAATGGGTGTCTTAGGCAAAGAGGTCCAGGTGACCCAGGCTGAGTGTCTTGAGTGGAGCCTGATGGTGAGTAGACAGTTCCTTGAGCGGAGCAAAAGCAGGCATCTGCTTTCTGCCAAACTGCCTAGTTCTCCAAAATTAACTGATATGCAGTTATGGGTAGATATCTACACTTAATGTAAATCTATATGCTGAACACCACTCTCAGTGTCTTCTTTCATGTTGTTTAGATACTCTTCTGCCCTCTTAAAACTCCATAAGCTGACAGTCTGTTTCCTTTTGGACTGAAACTCATTTTCTCATTTAGAAAAAAAACTTGCGCTGTTCTATGCTGGCTTACTGCACTAATTTTTCTTTTGTAAATGCTTCGGGGTGTTTATGACTTTCTCAGGAAGCTTGTTAGAAGCTACTAATAATTCTTTTGCTTTTCTTCCTAGCAAGCCTCTGAACTTACAAGCTCTAGAAAATATTTGAGTAGTGTTACATAGTCTGCCAATAGTCAGAATGCATGTACTGAATACGTAATATCCTTTCAAGTTAGGATTTTTCAAGCAGATATTAGGAAACACAATATTATTTTGACTATTAAGAGTCAGGGACATCTGATTCTACATTTGGTGTAGGGAGACTATATGGAAAACTCTGATGGGTCTGCAGGGGAAAGATTTGATGAGGTGTGCATATGACAAAATAGGAGGGAGATCTGCCAAAATAAACCACTATTGAAGTGAGAGCCATTAGGTGTTATCAACTCATCTGGAAGCTCTCGGTGAGCAATCTCTGATATAAAATATTTTTCTATATTGCCATGTGATATACTGCTCTGCTGAAAACCAAACCTAAGTATTAATCTTTTCCATTTTATCCAGACAAACCCTGCCCAACCTTGGACCCGAGTTGGTCTGCATTGACTTTAGGCTTTGTTATTCTCTTCCTGTACATACTTTGTCGTTCGCATGTGGAAACCTTTCTTTAGAAGAAAGACTTTCGTCTTGCTTTATCCAGTGGAATTCATCCAGAAGGAGTGGAAGAAGAGGTGGGGAATAGTAACACTGTGTCTGCATGCAGATATATGAAAATAGAAATATGCTCCTACAGAGATGATACAACATGGTGGCAACTTCCAGGTGCTAGGGATTCATTGGGGACACTTTTTTGCCTGGGCACAGTTATGTCCCTACAGCTACCCAGACTGCATGGCCACATGCTGCCTCCATGAAGACCTGAAGCTATTTGGCAAAATCCAGCCCAAAGTGAAGAGAAACTAGAAATACTTGACGCAGCACAGGCACTTGTACTTTTTCTTCATCCTTTTCCCACTCTCCAAACAACCTTACCTAGCTGCCTCAAACAAGCAAGAACCAACGTTAGTCTTAAACCACAGCTTTACGCATTTAAAATAAGGCACACGGAGGCCCAGTGTTTCTCTCCTCCCCAGGGTACACAGATGCAGTGAGGCTCTGTCTCACAGACAAAGATAAATTGAAATGGCCGCAGACCATGCTGGAAAGTCATGCAGGATTGATATGATGCTGGAAATAGCTTCTGAGGCAAAGAGAGAAATCTCCACCAAAAATATACATTTCCAACGGTAGCTTAGAGTAGGCTGGAGGATCCACTCCAGCACAGTGGTGTTTGAACAAGGAGGTGAGCCCAGTTAGATCAGACTTTAAAGTTTTCCATTGGTCCCCTAACTTTATTCTGGATGGCTTTGTTATGTCTGCAGCACTAAAATCCTTCTTACTGCCTGTCATTGTCCATCCCTTTGGAGTTGCTCGAGGCCACTTGCAAGAACACGGCACAGAGAAGACTGTTTGCTCAACAGCTGGGCTCAGTTTGTTGACTTGGTTTGAATGGAGAAATTTTCAAAGAGCTCCCTATTAATTACAGGAAATCCATAGCACTGTCCTGTTTTCCCATTAACACAGTTTCTTTCAGTTTTCAACTAAATTATTTCAACATCTGGGCTACAGATAAACCAACAATTTAATTAGACTTCTGAAAATGGAAAGAATGAACTATGCAGTCAAGCATACACTTTCATCTTGAAACTGATCATAAAATATTTGTGTGCTTTCATTCTCTGCTGCATTAAAAATCTGTCCCTAGTTTATATATAGGAAAGTATTAAAGACTAAACAGAGAATTCTTATTTTTTCATATAAAAATTTATCTTTATAGTGGCTACTTTACAGCTTGGAACCCTTGTTTTCACTATTTATTCAGGAAATGAGAGGAAAATCAAAAGGAGTGCACTGAAACAGAACTTTCAATTGAATAATTAAATATGTAATCATTCCATAAGTCAGTGATACAACTGCATTTTTTGTGAATGTGAAATCAAAGGTTTGACAAGACTATGAAACTTCTAATAGCTGCATGTAAGGTAATGTACTGTGGGTTCCCCATTCTATGGAAATTAAGACCCAATGCAAAATTAACTTCTCCATCCGTGTCCAAGAAAAGGCAAGATGATGCCTGAATGATTTGGCTCAATTTCTGGCTGTATAAAGCTATCACTTTTCTGATCTGATTCAAAATAGAAGCATAAAATATAAGTTGATTGAAAAACATGCTATTCTGACTTATTTATTCTGATATATTTTAAATCACTGTTCATTGCCCCAGACAATTTCACATTTGCAAGACAGAATATTATGTTAAAATCACTGAAGTATGCAGAAAGAAATCTCAGCTGCTCCTTAGCTATTCACTGTGTATTCAGCATGTTCATGCTACAGGGATGGGAACATTCAAATAAATGAACAACAGGGCTGAGAAAGGAACCCAAGAGTTTTGCTTCAGAGTCCCCTGCTAGACCATACGGGCTGGTGTTACTTGTGTCCTCATTATTGCACAAATGGTGGTATGTGAATAAAATATGCCAAGATATGATCATGATAAGAAAGTGTTAGAAGAATTACAGCCTGATTATCACATTAGATATGCACATTTGCAGCTACTGCTCCAATCAGGAAGAGCAGTACAAGCACATATTGTTCAGTGTAGTGGCAGAAGGAAGAAGATGGGGAAGAAATAGAGGGGATGGAGAGGAACAACATTACCTGCTTCAGATGTTGCTGATGATGAAGGTAGGAGAGATAATACTGGAGTCGGCATTGCAACACTGTCAACAGCTGCTGGTTTCCTTCTGGTCATCATGTTACAGGCAGAACTTTCCATTTTACCATGAAGTGAAGTCTGGTCTGCTTTTAAGAGAGGACCTGTAATTCCTGGGGAAGGAAACAAAATTGGGATGAATATTGATAAAGTAACATGTCTGGGGAATATCTGGAAAAGAGTAATCAGTTGCTGTCCTTGCTACAACAATATATTTCCATATTTCCCTGTGTATGTGCCCATAATATGGTCTTGATACTAGCAAGGATCATCATTGTTATTTGTTTTTAATAATACTGCTTAAGGATGTACCATTACTGATGACTATAAACAATGGTAAACCAACATCATAGGTCCACATTACTACTTTTTCTTCTCCAAGCAAACACACATATAAAGACAGATATCCTTTATATCTGTATTTAGTGGCATTGTCTATTTGTCATTCTCTGGGTAGTGTATTCTCCACACTCACACACTGCTCTTCTACAATGACTTGACTCAGTGGGTGTTTCATCTGAGTAAGGAGCAAGTATCAGGAGAAGCCTCAGTATGTAAGTCCCTGTCTAAAGTACATTACACTTATTTGTTAGGAATCCCCTTCCTAATGAAAATTTACCTTGCAACTCATTAAAGTGGTGGGAGTTTAAAAAAAAAGAGCGATTTGTCATACATTTTTCTACCTAAGGATTACAATACAGAAGAAATGATCAAAGAGGTCAAATATTCCCGAAAAATAAAACTTATGCATTCATGGCTGGTAGATTCCTCCTTTAACAATGTTTCTCAAGCTCTTATGATTTGAACACATTTTGTTTGATTGTAAATGTGTCAAATTTAAACTGCTCAGATTGAAATTTTACATATTAGATATCTGTCTAATACAGCTGAATGTGTATCCACTTATCTATATATAGTATTTCTATGAGTTCATGTGTGTATATACATATTGAATATATATCACAGAATCACAGAATTGTCTAGGTTGGAAAGGACCTTGAAGATCATCTAGTCCAACCATTAACCTAACATTGACAGTTCCCGACTACACCATATCCCTCAGCGCTATGTCGACCCTACTCTTAAACACCTCCAGGGATGGGGACTCCACCACCTCCCTGGGATATCTCTAAGTATATGAATTTACCAAGTGCAAAAGCACCTAAATGTCTCAGTCACTTTTAACAATAAGATTGGAAGGCTCTTTGCCCATTTTAGAAAATTCCTAGCAGTTGCTGCTTTGTAAAAATCCAGTAGCCCCGCTCTCATGAGACTGGAGCAAAAGTCTGCTAGGGTGAGGACTTTGTGTTGTGTCTGTGCCAATTTATGAAAACCTCTTGCAGTCTCTGTGATGCTGGGCAGGCATCAGGCATCCAGGACAGGCATTCATTTTTCAAAGGTAATCCTTCATAAATTCCTTCTCTTTCCAGTCTCAACCTGCACATGGCACGCAGATAAAATGAATCAGATTTTGGCAGTTAAATTATATGAAGATTCAAAAATCACAGAGCAGCTGAGATTCGAAGGCTCCTCTTGACACTACTTAGTCCACCCCACCCTGTTCAAGCAGGGTCAGCTAGAACAGGCTGCCCTGGACTCTGTCTGGTCAGGTTTTTAATGTCTCCAAGGATGGAGACCCCACAATCTCTCTGGGTGACCTGTTCAAATGCTCAATCATCCTCACAGTAAAAACTTGTTTTGTGGTATTCAGACATAATCTGTGTTTCATCTTGTGCCCATTACCTCTTGTCCTGTCACTGGGCATCACTGAGAAGGGTTTATCTGCATCTTCTTTACTCTTCCCCATCAGATATTTGTACACATGGATAAGATCCCCCTAAGTGTTCTCTTCTCCAGGCTGAACAATTCCACCCGTCTCAGCTTTTCCTCACAGGAGAGATGCTCTAGACCCTCAATCATCTTTGTGGCCTTTTGCTGGACTCTCTCCCATATGTCCATCTCTTTATTGTACTGAGGAGCCCAGAACTGGACACAGTACTCCAGGTGTGGCCTCATTAGTGTTGAAGAAATGGAAAAGATCATCTCCCTTGATCTGCTGACAACTCTTCTCTTAATGAAACCCACGAAGCCCTCACCCTTCTTTGCTGTAAAGGCACATTGCTGGATGTCAACTTGCTGTCCACCAGGACACCCAGGGCCTTTTCTACAAAGCTGCTTTTCAGGTGGTCAACCCCCAATAGGTACTGGTGAATGGGGTTATTCGTCCCCAGGTGCAGGACTTTGCACTTGTCCTTGTTGAACTTCATGATGTTCTTGTCAGCCCATTTCTCCAGCCTGTTGAGGTCCCTCTGGTATATCAACTACTCCTTCCAGTTTTGTATCTTCTCCAGATTTGCTGAAGCTGCACTCTACCCCATCACCCAGGTCATTAATTAACATGTTAAATAATTTTGGCCCCGGTATCGACACCTTGTGTGCGCCACTAGTGACTGGCCTCTAGCTAGATTCTGTGCCCCTGATCACAATCCTCTGATCCCAGCAGTTCAGCCCATTTTCAGTCCATCTCAGTGTACATTTATCTAGTCTGTTTTCATCAGTTTGTCTATAAGGATGTTATAGGAGACAGTTAAAAGTCTTGCTGAAGTTGAGATAAGCAACATCAGGTTGATAAGGCATGATTTCCCCTTCATAAACCTATGCTGACTAATCCCAATCACCTTCTTGTCTTTCATATGTTTGGAAATGCTCTCCAGGATTATTTGCTCCATCACCTTCCCAGGGATTAAGATGAGGCTGGCCAGCCTGTTGCTCCCTGGGTCTTCTTGCACATATTGAACTGACATTTGCTCTCTTCTAGTCCTCAGGATCCTCTCCCAGTCACCACAACCTTTCAAAAATAATCAAGAGTGGCCTCAATGACATCAGCCAGCTCTCAGCACTTTTGGGTGCATCCTGTCAAGACCTGTGGATTTAGGCATGTTCAGTTTATTCAACTGTTCCCTAACCAGATCCTCATGACCAAGAGTAAGTTTCCTTTCTTGACCAGTCTCAGGGGCCTGGGACTCCTGAAGGCCAGTCTTACCAGTAAGGATCAAGGCAAAGAAGACAATGAGTAACTCGGTCTTTTGTCAGCCTTTTGCCACCAGGTTCCCTACTCCATTCAGCAGTGGGTCCACATTTTCCCTAGGTTTCTTTTTGATGCTTATGTACTTACAGAAACATTTCTTGTTGCTCTTCTGCCTTTGCTAGATTCAACTCCAGATGCTTCTTTTTTCCGTCTGACATTACTCAGGAGCCTCTTGGTCATTCATGCAAGTCTCCTGCCACCTTTGATTGATTGCTTTGTTTTGCCACTCAGATTTGGTTTGGCATGTCTCCACAATTTCCCTGATCCAAGCCCCAGGCCAGCAGAAAACATCCCTGGACAGCAAGTCAGGTCAGCAGATGGGGACCTTTGTCCCCTGCAGCTGTGAGAGCCTACTGCTATTCCCAGATGCACCTGGATAGCACCAGTTAGTTCCTCAAAGAGTTCTCACAAATACCATGATACCTTTCCCAGAAGATCAAGAAGATCTCGAAGCAGAGCCAGAAACTGCTGCACAAACTTCTACATCTGTTGGATGCGCCCAGCCTCTCCAGACACCAACCAACTTTTTCTTGTATTTGTAGCTTGGAGTTGCTATGAACAGTTCCTGCCTTTGTCTCTTGCACATAAAATGTGAAATATTGGGAGACCTCTGGGTTGTCTCAGAAACTGTGGAAGATATCTCCAGAAGACTCAGGCACAGAAAAATTACACTGTGCGGAGAGTCTGAAAGATGGGGCTACAGAGTGGGCCAGTCGGAGACAGCAGTCCTGATGGACCTGTGACCTGATATCAGCCTGGGACTTAACAGAGAAGAACAGGGGTGAGTGCAGAAATAGTCAGGAGCAAGACAGAATGACAGGTCATGGCTTGGTAGAGATATGCAGAGCAGTTTCTGCCTATTAGACCACACATCCTTCCAGAGCCTCAAATCAAGTACTAAACATCTCAAATTGTATCCATTCAACTTCAATCTCTCTCTGCTCAGCTCCTCTGTTGCAAATGAGAACAATAATATACCCCCCATCTCAAGAGCAGTGCTGCAAAAATAAAATTATCAACATTCATGAAACATTCATCTATTTGTACCAAGGCTTAGAAATGTGGAATAAATGAGACATGATGTCACACACTGAATAGCAAGAGGAAAATCTGACTACCAAGTAGCCGTTTGTTACGTGAGTGCTGTACAAATGAATAAAGCAGTGTCCCATAGAATAACTGGGATATCTGACCAAGTAATTACACCTATGGAATCACAGCACTATGGAACCATGCATATGAAGAACTGAGGTTTCACCACTCCATAGTACCTGAGTTTGAGCCCTAACATTATTTATGCATGAATGTAGTTTGTGCGCAAGAAATGTGCGTATGTGGGTGTCTGTATCAATACACACAAACATATATGCATGTGCATATGGTACATAATAATGCTAACAACCTCGTAAGTTCAACATCTGGTTCTAATTAAACTGAAGGGCCTATATAAAGAGCCATATGAAAACATGCAGCTGTAACCTGTTGACCTCTATTGATAAAAAAAAGGTCTCTGTGAAGCTGTGCTTCAACATATCAAGGGACAGTCATTCATTTTTTCAAAGGTAATCCCTCACAAACCACTTATCCTCTCAAATCTCTACCTGCACACAGTGTTTGCATTAGGGACCTTGATTTATGGATTCCCACTCCTTGGATGGAGAGGCCGACTTCCTGTTGCCGTGGTTACTTGGATCTTGGTTCAAGGTTAAACTACTCCCAAATCAAAATCAGTGGCAGGCACAGCATCTAACAGCCAGGTTATTGACTACCCTAGGATGCTTAAAGGTCAAAGACCAAAGTGCTGCTTACTGCCTTTGGGGTGAGTCAATATTTTCAATATTTTTATTCTGTTTCTTCTGAAGAAGTAGTTGCTGCTCAATTACCACCTATCTGGGTTTAGCAAGGTCATACGAATCATTGAGGAAAATCCTCCCCCTACAGAAGAGATACAATTGTAATGAATTACTTCAAAGTCTACATGGCCCAATTGCAGCTCATTGCTGGTGAATCGTGGGTTCAGCCATCTGTCTTTTGTTTTAGGCACTTGATTTCTTCAGCCTATATCACTCACCTCACTGAAATTCTCATCTAAATTGAGCAACAGGAGTAATTTATGGATCTGGAGCAGCCAGTAAGGAAGAACCATCAGGTTTCTTTCACAGATACCAAAATGCAGACAGAGACTCAGAGGCACCGTTGGAAACCCATGGAGGTGCAGTGATTTGCTCAAAAGGCTGTGATTCATGCTGCGGTAGTGGGAGGTCTATCCCTTGAGTGGATGGACCTGTTGGTGCTGTATCATCACCTTTCGTTGGACTTTTTCTTCTCATTTGAGGTGCTCCGTTCAGAAGGCCTTATGTAAAAGAACCTGTCAGTTCAACCCATCTTTGAATCTGATGAAAATAAATCATCAGCAAGACCATCACAGAGCTTAAAATTTATACACACATCCAGTGTATTTTATCCTTTGCTGCTCCTCCAGGGAGAGAACAAAATGATGTATATGGGTGGCCTGATTCAGACCTTATTTATCACCTGTCTGTTGATCTTTATGCATTTCCTCCTGATTAGAGCCCGCTTCATCCCTTGAAAGACCCGTACCTTAACTTTCCTGAGCCCTACTGGTAGCACAGACAAGTGCACATGCAAGTCAGCAACGGGTGGCAAAGCAGAGAGGAAATCAATCATTATTTGTTTAGTGAGAAAGGGCAAAGGGAAAGGACTGCTTCAAAAGCAAGGGCAGACACGAAGGAGATTATCAGGAACCTAAAACAATGATGGCATGATTATAAATAATCATAATGATCATACGTAAAAGGGTGAACCAGGAGAAGCACTATTCTAGTTCAGGGCAGACTGGCAGAAAGACTGTGTATGAGGGAACATAATACTGATGTGAAACTGGCCTTTTTCTTAAAGATTTAGGGGTCCCCTGGTACTTTGGATAAAAAACTGGCATTCTTCATTCTTTGGCTAAGCAACTTATGAGCTCTGACTGATAATTAATACGTTAATTTTAAAGACCTAGTCATTATTGTTGTTGCTATTAAGTACTTACATCGCAAGTAATGTGGTCTAACTCCATTGTGCTAAGCTCTGTACAAATGCATTAATTAACTATCCTTGCTTTACTGTTAAATCATGCTCACTTTGCTTACTGCATTCATCTATTTTCTCTCATCTTGTCCTTATATGGAAAGTTTCTTGGACAACATCCACCTTTTCTTCTTTAATTTGTGTACAGAACCTAGCACAATACGCACCCAGGCTGGAACTCTAAGTGCCCGTTCAAAAGAGATAATAAATGTTAATTTGCCATTGGAAAACAGAGAAAATTAGCTGATAAAAATTGATTTCAGTGAAGCTTCTGCTAGGGAAGATTTTTCTTTAGAGAGTTCATTGCATTGGATTTCACACTCCCCACAGATTTCTGGAAATCCACAGCTGTACTTAAATTGTTTATGCATCTGACCATTGTTATCGGAAAACTCTTACAAACGATTTTTCTCTCAGTGTCTTTGCACAATGTAGCTATGCAATGCAGCTGTACAGGAATGCACATCTAAACATTAAGTTAGTCATAGTATTTGCATTTTGATAACTCCTTCATTTTAAATAAAGAACCAGAAAAAAAACTCGTATCTGGGTGAATCTTTTCTTAAGGCTGATTTTAAATAAATCAGTCAAAAGTTTGGCATTGCATCATATTCCAGAAAGGATAACTGAATTACTATGTGATAAATGTAGTTAAGGAAAGTAATTATTCTTCTTAAAGTAATATTATTACCTTTCTAACTTATGGAATTCATTTCCCTGGCTTCTATTTGACGTGTATTATCATTTAAAAATAACTGTACTTTCAATGTACAGCACTGCTTTATGGCTTTACGTCCTTTTATCTTCCTCCCTTTTCCACCATCATATTAGAAACTTCAAATTCCACCTTTTCTGTGAGGGATTTTCTATTCTGCAGAATGTGGCCCTCTGAATAAAACCAAATTCTTGCAGAATAAAAAAAAAAAAAAAAATTACTTTCTTTGCCAACAGGAAAAATTTAAGACATGGAGACTGCTTTATTTCATTCCAGCTATTTTCTTACTTTTTTTTTTTTTTTTTTTTTTTAAATCAGGATAGCTTTAGAGAAAGAAAGAGGGAGACCAAGAAAGCCATCATTAGATAGATCTTCTGATCTTTATCTGCAGTAGCACAGTCAGAAGAGCTAATGCTATGATGATAGCTTTGAAATCTCTTAGGAATTGGATAAAGAGAAGCGATAGTGATGAACTCCCAGCTAATAAACACAGAGTGCTTATTTCTGCAGAATGATCAATTTCCAGATGTCCTGAGGCTTGTCTGATACAGTTGATTTACTCATTCTCCCTCACTTCACTAATAAAGCTCAAGTCCAACATCAGATTAGAGAAGAGCCAGATTTCTTAAAGGGGCAGGAGGAGGGCTGGCATCATGGCACACAAATGCTGGGAGACACACTAATCTCTTCTGTCTCCTCCTATAACCACCAAGCTGTCTTAAACAGCTGCTTTCCTCTACTGAAATCATACACTTTATCCGCTTTGGGTTAGTACAGTAATACAGACAATTAATTTGTTATCTTGTTAGTGGAAATTTAATGCAATGATCTAAAAGAACTCTTACATATTGTGATAAACTTTAGTGCCTCCAGGGCGCTTCTCTTCCATAGGACTCATTTCACATCCCATCCATTATGCAAATGAGATGTGGAAATAGTTTAGTTCCCCTAATGTATCTGTACACTGATGGATTGCACAAAGTCAGCCCTACTGAAACTAATGAGGTTAAATGCATCTTGCCATTCCTTTCTACTTGGGTGAGTCTCTGCGCCTGAGTTCAAGCAACGCGGTGCAAGTCTTCCTCTTCACTTCTTTATGAAGATAATTGTGTTTCCTGACAGTGGCAACTGCTGCATACCTGAACCTTCGAAAGACGTTACTTAAGCAAGCAGAGCAGCTGCTGTTGCTATGTACAGCTGTGCGGTTGCCTGCAGAGGCTTCAGATCATCTTCCACTTCGGGGAGGTTGGTCCCAGGACTGTGCAGAGATGCAGGCTGCAGGAATCTGCAGCCTACAATGACATGAAATGTTTGAAAACAACATAGCTGTTAGTGTTATCGATGAAAGAACTAAAGCCAAGGAGGAAAGGGTAAGGAACCATTATTTTGCTCATCATCAGGATGAGTCTCAAATCCCCATTGACCCTCCGTCTAAGAGGATGATCACCTGTAATTTGAAATTTCAAAAGGCCAATCTTCCATCTGTTTCAAGCCTGTATTTGCAGTGAATTAGACTTCCTAGGAGATGTAGTCTTGAGCTTTTCCTTTTGGTTTTGCTTTGGGATCACTTTTTCTTGTACTGGTATAGGAAGAATCACAGATCCTCTATCTCATTCCTTCCCCTCCTCCTCTGCATATTGCCAGCATGGAAATGGAGACAGGAGGTTGAGGAATAAAGGCTGCAGCCACAGTCATGGGAGATGAAGTGATGTGTGTCTGGAAGTTCAGTCCTTCATGTACTCAAATGAAAATGGATTTAATGGAGCTGGTGGAAGCAGTTCATATTCCAGAACAGTATGGGACAGTAACCCAAAGGAGCTGTAAGTGTGCTCATACCCAATCTCCTCCAGCCCCCCTGTGTGCCCTTCCCAGGCCCTCAGCCCTTCAGAGTGGGATCAGGATTTGAAAATGTCATAGAATAAATCACAAAATTTTGTCATGCCAGGAGGTGATGAACACTTCCAATGAGGATTTCCAGTAGAAGATGGATTGAAGTAGAAAAACATGGTAGTTATATGTGGGTGAGAGCCATCAATCCATTTAACAAGAGAAAAACTCAAGGGTTCAAAAGACTAATTCATAGTCAAAGACTCCAGGATCCCAGGCCTTGTGAATATGGATTTAAGCTAAAGGGACTTGCCAATGGGTTCAAAGTCAAAGGCTTTTCCTGCCCAGAACCTGAAACTTTTACTTGAGCAGAAAGTTACAATTTACAGTTGTTGGAGACTGACAGAATGAAGAGGGAGAGACAGAGACTGATGGTGTTGGAGAAATGAAATTTGCCATGAAATATCACAGCAAATGAATCATTTAATACACAGTGATGAAGAACTAAATTCTCTCATAGAGGGGGAAGGAGAAAAATTAAAATCTTTGAAAGAAGTGAAATGAAAAAGAAGTGTTTGAGGGAGGATGGTTAGGTGGAAGAGTGAACTAAAGGGCTCTTCTTTAAGGCATGAAAAGCCCTTAGGTATGCTGGGGCACAGAAATAAAAAGGCCTGCAGGGCCTACCCAGAGCAAGGACCTACCCAGAGATGAGTAGACACACTGAGATGAGCTGTCATAGCGGATGAGGATATGCTCACTGGGGAGGAAGGAAACGGAAGATAGGATTTCTTTCTCAAGAACACAGCTGAGGAAAGACAGATGGGGAAATTTCAGTCCGTAAGTAATGAGAAAAGTCAAGGGTGGTGTTTTGAGTTCTTGTTTTTCTTAACAACAGGGATGATCATTTTTAAATGTGGCAGATAGAGCTGATATTCCCTAGGCAAATGGAGTTGGGAGCAGTTCGTATTTATCACAGATTAAATGGGACACTGACAGCTTTGGTAGGAGAGTGCTGGCATGAAGCATGAGCAGAAGAGTCAAGTTGTTAGTGGGGGGAGGATGAATGAGGCACAAGGGCTGGGCTGGTGTAATGATGGAGTCATTTTTCAGGCACATCCAGTGTACAAGAAGTGATGAAATCTAAGAGATGTTAGCAAAATATTTAGCAAAAATCTTGCTGAACCAGTTCTACTAAGAGACCTCCACTGAGAAAAAGCAGCCCAATGTGCCTCCAGAAATGGTAAGGTTTCACTCTCCCTGTGTATGTCTTCAGCAAAAGACAATATCTGTATGATGCACAAATTCAGCTGGTATTTTTCTAACTGAAATATTATATTTGCATTACACCAGTTTTAGTCCTGTGGTGATGTCTGTGTCAGAAAAGCAAACAGTACTAGGGATGCTGCTCGAAGCCAGCTACACATACCGATACATAAAAGGAAAAAAATAGAACCAGGTGGGCACCTCCACCATCCAGCTTCATCCAGTAATATCTGAACTGGTTCCCAGAAGGTTCCACACCTTTCTACTCACTGCAGCTGCAAGCGAAGGCAGCTAGGCAATGGTGCTAGGCACTTTGGGGACAGGTGGGATGAGGATGGGCTGAAAGTCACGGAACTGATAAGAGCATCCAGGACTGCTGACTTCTAAGTTAGTGTTATCCCCACTGGGCAGCCTAGTAATTTCATTTCTCTTCTTTATCTGTAATAAGCTCTCCCCCAGTTCATACAATGAGAAATACTCCGAGTATGACATGCATTTGAAGTAAAATCTCAGCACTTAATAGAAGTCCCCTTACACCCTGAAATCTAGAAGTCCGTAACAGAGGAGTTTTTATTTTTAAAAGGTTCCATGCTGGCTTTGTTTTAATATCTGAGTCCATTCAACCCACTTTAATGCTGATTTATCACTAAAATGAGTGCTTGCTTTATCAGCACCAGAGATGAAAAATAATGCACACTGGGAGTGCATATATTGTTCCTCTCTCTCCTTTCCTGTATTTCAGATCAATAGATATGGGGTATTTTTTTACCTTTCATTCTGCAAAGCACAGTAATTGGCTGCAATATGAAAACTAAAATCTGTTTAAACAGATACATAGGTAAGATCATAAGTGTTATTGCCAATTAACCTCAGCAACAAAGAAGTTTAATAGTTAGCTAGCATTATGGTATATAGGACTTTAATTGTTCCCCTATTCTAAAGGCATTCTGAAGACAACTAAAATATTTGAAAATGATCAAACAGAGTACAATGTTTGGCTTTGTTTAACAGCTCAGGGTTACTGTGGATGGGGAAAAAGCAAAAGAAAGATCTAGAATTCAGGATTTTTCTTGAACTTCATCCTTTCCCTTATATCTTATTAAAAACCTCAGTGATACTCTGATATGAACTTTAGTGTAAAATCTTTGGATTTTACATATTTTTCAAAGGAAAATTCTGAAGGAAATACTTTATTGAGAGTGGTTTTCATTAAAATTCTTGTTGGAGACTGCTTCCTATAACAGTGTAAGAAGGATGGCACAGAGACCACTTGTAATAAGGTCAGAGACTGCCTCTGTGGAGTACAGACAGAAGAAGGCATCTGACTGATGAAGAAGAGGTTAAAGAGGTGAAGAGTGCGAAGTGGAATGAAATAGGGAAATAGATGGAAATAGGAGACAAAGAATGGATTGGAAAGAAGCTGGAGGAGGGAAATCACTTATTACAGACATGTGTGAAAAGCAGATTGACAAGAACCAGAATAAAGAACATACTGGGAAAACCCTAAACGCTCTTAACCACTGACATGTGGAGTTATGCTATCGACTTGAATGCTGCACATCTATGCCTGAGCCACTCTACATTTCCAGAGTGCTTTTCTGCACAGCTTTGGTGCAAGCCTGTCTTCAGTTTTCACATTTACTGGAGCCAAACCAGGATATTTTAGGTTCTTTAATCAATGAACTCCTCTCCTCATAGCCTTATATGCTTATTTTATACCACCAGGCAGACAAAACACAGAGAGGTGTATCAGGGTAGCATCCACTCTGAGAGAGCGTAATGATGGAGCAAAGATGGTACAAGCAGAGCTTTTCTTTAATTATGATTGCTTTTCTGGGATGGCAGAATTTTATTATCCAAAAGGAAAGATTTAACAGTGGCTGAACCTGCTGAAATTCTGACCCTGAGAAAGATTTTGGTCAGGTCATCAAGCTATGGAAAAAACAATGAACTTGAGTAAACTGCCAAGCACAGGCTCTCCAACCTTTATGCTTGAAATTAAGTTGATACTTTATTTGATCAGAACTTCATGCCCCAGTACAGATTTACCCAAGGATAGGTCCAAGTTTCAGACAATTGTTTGCAAAATCTGGCCTTGCAAGTTTTGCAGAAAAAGCAGAATTCTGGGAGAAAGAAGTCTAAAGGGATTTTATTTAGCAGTTTGGGCATGAAAAGGCACTCAGGCCTTGTTTTCTCCTACTGGGACACCTGCCCATTAAGACAGCTCGATCAAATTCAATATTCTGAATTTTGTCTTAAAAAAAAAATCTATGGATTTGTACTTACACCCTCCTGATAGTAGGTTTTTTTTTTTTTTTTTTTTAATAACTGAGGGAGTAGAGTCTTCATCTCAGATATCTAACTTTAGGTGCCTGTAACCTGGGTGTCTATATGAGAGCTATGGGTCTAAGCCGCCTTGTGATAGGCAACAAAGAAGAAATTAATAGTCAGAAGAGTGGAGTGGGTGTTCTATCTGAAAAAGCAGGGTCTACTTTAGTCCAAGATTAATTACTTTCCAGGCTCCATTGGCTAAACTTTCACTGACTATAATGAAAGCTGAGAAATCTAACTCACATAGTGATCTTATGCTGTAGAGACCCAGATTTGGGTGAGAGGATCCATCCTCCCCTGAAAGCTCTTTGGCCAAATCACAATCTCTCTGGTTTAAATTCCTCTTACTCAAATGGAGAGGCTCAAATATGGATGGTGCATCCTTGGGCCAGGAGTGTAAGCTCTATACAGGCACCTGGTTGTATTTGAAATGCCCTGAGGTATTCAAAACATCTGAGGGAGGATGGCAGATATGATAAAGGGCTTCAGGCAAGACCTCTGCCCTTCTGCAAGAGCAGCTGGAGGCCAGGCAGGATATCCTAGGCATCTCAAATGACAGTTGACAACTACGTGTGGGCAAATGAATCGAGCCCTGAGCCTTCATTTTCGCTTGTCCCAAAGTCTCTTGTGGGTAGGGAAATTCCTAATCATTGTAATATCTCCTTGTCACCAATGAAGGAGCAGCACAAACATGCCCTGTCAACTCTTCCCTGAATGGGAAGCAAAACGGCTGCAATGCAAGGCATCAAAGTATGTGTGCAGTAAATTTAAAACAGTGGAAATTTCCCATGATCCTTTAGGATAGATTTGTTACCCAGGAAGAAAATCATAAATATTTTTTTCTGTCCCATGACGAGGGTCTTTTTCTTGACAAGTACATTTTTTTTCTTTTTCCTAGTAAACAGAACATTAAAAATAATAATAATAATAATAAAAAGCAAATGGCAACCCAGCCATTCAACACTGCAGGTGAGAGAAAAACACAGAACTTATGGGACACAGCTCTGTAATTGCTAGTACATACAGAAGAATCAATGAAATTAATACAGTCTATCCAACAGATACAAGAACAAGCCACCCGAAGTGCATAATTCTCTTCATCTGTGTTTGAAGCTAACTCAAAGCAAGAGGGCAAAATGTCTCAGAATGATTAGACAACTAACTAAGCTTAACATTTCCTCTCCCCTCTTGTTTATCCATTCTTCATTGTTCATTTAGTGATGGGAAAAGACTCTGGAAGCAAAACCGTCATGATGGCTTACACACATATATCACTTAAATCCAGCTCAACCTCTCAAAAAAGCCTCTAAATTCAGCCTGAGTTATGGTTAGGTCTTAAGCTGGGTTTCTCCACAGGAATTTCTCTCCTCCCCACAAACATAAGAGCTGTTTCATCTAGAGATGTGAATCCTCAGAGATGGGAAAAAACCCCCCGCAAAACACCAAAGACACGACAGTAAAATATCTTCATTGATGAAGATTAACTGTTTCAATGAAGAAAAAAAAATGTTAACAACTGCTTGGCATTTTCAGGACTTGCAGTGCTATTTCTGTATAGCTGTGTGGCTGTTTCTCATTCCAGGAGTTAAAGAAAAAAAAAAAAAAAAGTCCTCTGTTTTTTTAAATGATCTGGAACCACTTGGCATGTGACTTCTGAAGTGTTTAGCACAGTCTTACAAAAACGTCATGAAAATTTATCAGCCTAGGCCCCAAATCTACTTGCCTGCCTTGTGTCATCAGTCATCATGCTAATGAAAATACTAATGACATTTCAATTGCGTTTCAAGAGAAATGAGCCGCTTCAACTGAACAGGAATTAGAAAAAAAAATTTTTGCACAAAGAGTATATCACTCTCTCTTTTTATTATTATTAATTAGATGAAGCGTTTGGCTTCAGTGAAGTCTGGGGTCCCACTGTACAAGTCACAGTAGACATAAAAAGTGAGAAATGGGCCATGACACTAAACAGAGAAAAGAAACAAAAAAGGTAAGAACAAGAAAAGGAATGAGAAACAGAAACACTCAAAATGTTTTCAAGCCACTCAGTGAAGTTTAAGCTTAAGTTATTTTAGGACTTTAGATGATCAACAGAGAGAAGAAGACATCTCCAGAGGTCAACTCACTGCACCTGGGCTAGATACCTATATTTGGGTACAATTAACTGCCCTTAGAGGTGTCCAGATTGCCTAGCTCAGACACAAACATCAAACTTTCAGAAGTGAAGGTATGGCCATACAAATCGCAGGCAAAGCATCTCCTGCCACTACACAGCAGTTCAGCGAGGGATGCAGCTTCACCCTCCTGGTCCCCAACCCAATTCCCTATCATAGCTGCTGCCTCGGGGTTATTGCCAGGACAGGTACGAGCAAAACCTGGAGCAGAGAGGCTGGAGAAACAGGTGGCACCACATATTCCGGCCTCGTACTGCCAGGAAGGAGCTGGACAAGAGGCCCCCAGCAGATGAAGGTGTCAGTAGGTGGTGCTGATGACCAAGGCACGCAAGCCCTGGTTTCACTGCACCAGTGCACCTTGATCCTGGGCAGTACCTGTTCCCTCCCGCAGCTCACATTTTCCCTGGAGATCACACACATTCAACACATCTTCTTCACAGACTGACAATGTCTACTGCAAGTTTCGTCTGTTAAATTTCCTAATTGCTGTCTTTACCTTAACCTACAAGTTTTTTCACCTCGTTTTCTCCCCTAGTCCTGTTGAAAAGTGGGAGTGAGAGAGCATTTGGGTGGGTACCTGGCAGCTGGCCATGGTCAACCCACCACAGTAGGGGTTAGGGAGGGGGTGTCCTTAGGAGGACTTGTGATGGATACATGTGGTCTTACAAAGGAGAAGCTGTGGCAAGAAGCTGGGACTGGTGTGGGACAGCAAGGAGGGGCACTTGCTGCCAGGTATGGTCCCTGCTGTGTGGCTTGGGAAAGCACCAGCACTAAAGCAGCTGCCTACACTGGTGGGTGGGTGACCAGACTTGACAGGTACCCAGGGAATGCTTGCCAGGTCTGATCCTAAACCAAACACTACGTTTTGGAAATTTTGGAAAGTTTTGAGAAAAAAAGATGAAGGGGGGGATGCATTGTCTTTCCTAATAAATAAATAAATAACAGAGGAAAAAAAAAAGTGTCCCTGCAAAGTCACAACAGTTCCCATGTTCCAATCTGCTCTGCCATGAAACCAGAACAAATAGGCTGCGGCACGGTTTTAAGAGTCGATTATAAAACACCCCATCAGAACATAAACATCCCACATCGACAAAGTAATCTCTGTGGATCTCAGTGGACCTGACCTGCTGCTGCCCTCTTCCTTGTATAGTCATGAATACAAATGCAAGGTGAATGCTGGCTGCCTTCTGATCTGGTGACATTTTACACCCGTGTTACTGATGTCAACAACTGCATGAGGGAGCAGAGAATCAAACTCAGGATAACCACTTGCAAAAAAATAGAAGAGCAAGCTGAAGGCATGTTTCCAAGGAGTTTAGGTGTTTCAGATGTGAAGCTTACACGGCTAAGTTGATCCCTTTTGCACTCCCACATTTACTTAGGGAAAAGCCTTGTACTTTACATTGCACTATAATTCATTGTTTGAACAGACACTGCCCTACCTCAACAGGAGAGCTGTTCTCCATTCCTGCCATCTCACTTTGTGAGTACTAAATCAGTGCAGAGAAACACCTCCCCAGTAAAACTACTCAGAAATCTTTGGAAATCAAAGCCTGCGAGTTTTGTCTCTGGTATGCAATGGGATAAAAATATGACGTGGCTTATTCTGTTCAAATGGTCCTTTCTCTTTTTAAGCAAACAAACAAATAAACAGCAAATGCCCTATTCCCACCTGGCATTAGTGCAATGTTATGTTTGAGGCTTTAAAAGCGTAAAAGTCAAACCATTCAAAATGATGGGTCCCGTAGCAAATGTAACATGGTCCCAAGGGTACCTACGTAGTGTATGGTATTGCTGCACATGGTATTAACTTTTATGCCTTCGTCTATATATGCAATGTGGCTCATTTATAGTTGCTCTGGGAACCACTATGTTTACATAAATTTTAATTTCCTGTCTTTTGTTTGTTCTCTTTATCATCTTTCTAAAACAAAATTTTCCTTGTGAATTTTAGTGCTCAACCAATTATCCGCAGATGGAGGCACAGGAGAATTGACATCCTCTGGTTTTTCCATGTGGCCCTGGCAATACGCCTTCACTTCGGTTTGGACCCATTAGAAACTGCAGAGCTCCAGCAGTGGCACTGTATTTCTACCAGAGCAGGTCTGTTCCCACGGGTCGTGGTGATTTTTGGGCCGTTGTCTCCTGGGATCTGGCCAAAACCTTCCTGCTGAGTTGACATGGGCCATATTTACTGTATCATAACTCATTTTCCCGGTTTTGTTTTGCTTTTAAATGCACACAGCTTGTGAATTGAATTAATCTAGTGGTTGACTTCATATAACCACACTTGAGTTATATGCCTTCAGATTTTGGTGTGAAAGCTCTTTGCACCTGCTCTGATAACTAAGACATGGTGTTTACAGCTGCTTGAAATACATCTTTTGTTCAAGCTTGCAAAACTAGTGCCTCGCTCAGCAGAGATCTGATGGCACCTTGTTACAAAACATTACTATAAAAGATTGAAACCTTAGAGATGCCAGTTGCATGGAAAAAAAATCCATGATGGTCCAGCTACAGATTAATCCAGTGATCTTCATGAACTGTTAATTAAAATTCAGCGTTGACAGAACCAAGCCTTGCTACTATTTTTTAGGGAAACAAAGAATAACAGATAAAGCCAAATTATAATAGGTTAGTGCAGCAAATCCAAGAAAAATATGGCAGTTCTCAGCAGCTGTGATAGGAATCCTTCCTCTTCTTGAATAATAAAGGCTTTTGCTAATTTTAACCAGAGCTGAATCTGAAAAACCTGCAGTCGCATGTGACTCAGAGAGCCCCAAGGGAATGGGAGGTGGGGGGAGAGATGTGTGTGTGTGTACGTCTGTGTGTATAATCTAACAGTGCCCAGAGCTTTTGAGATCCAGGACCACTTCAATCGCACAGGCCAGATTCATTAAAAACCCTGGCTACATTCCAGCAGTCAAAATTGAAGCAGCATATTTATTGCATTTTGCTCAAATAAATCTGAAAATGTGTGAATCATATCCCTTGGAGAGATGGGGAGAAGGAGTAAACAGTCTCGGGCTCACACTTAAAAGAGGGGTATGACGAAGAACAAAGATGCAGGAGGGTCACTGTCGCAGGGTGCTGCAGGATGCTTGTCGAGTCAGAGGGTTTGGGAGGCTGAGGGCTCAGCCGCCATTTTCTCCACTGCTGCTATTCTGGCCTCAGATCATCTGTTTAGTTTTCACTATTTTATTTATACCCATGCACACACACACGCGCGTGTATATTTTAAAGAGCTGCTTGGCTTATGCAACTCCACTCTGCGGTTCTCTGTGGTTTTCCAGATGCTGTTCATGACGCTGGCACCTCACCCCAATTGCAGCTGCATTCAGCTGGGATTCAATTACAGCCTGTCTTGCAAAGGCAGATTGGTTTTTCAAAGATAACATATTTTGGGGAGGGATTTTATTTTTTTTTTTCCTCCCCAAAAGCAATTTTTATTAAGAAAGGAGAGGCATGACTTGTAGCTTGATCTTGCCAGGTGCTGAATGCCTCCAGACAGGTCCTTAGCACCCTTGATATTGTTTTACTTCAGCACTTTTTAGAGAACACGCAGCACCCTGCAGGGTTCAATTCTGCGAGATTAAAGTGCTGGCAGAGAAAGCTCCAAGCCTGCTGCTCCCAGGGGGAAATTATCAGAAACAGTATGTTGATAACCAGTTTTCTCACGACTGATTTTGCAAATAGTAATCAGCTTAAAATTAGCAGACCTAATCACTGAATGTTTTGGACAGTTTTTCTGGAGAAAGGAGGGTAGATAGGTGTTGCAAAGCCAGGAGGCGACTGAATAGTCCTCCCAAGTCTTTTCCGCACCCTGGACCTTCTTCTTCCTCAGGCAATGTGTATCTCTCCCTGAGGTGATGCTGTGCAGAGAGGAGTCCTGTGGCTTGGCTGGGTAGGATACAAGGCAGCATGGGAGGTGAAAGGGGGATCGATGCAGATGCCCAGCAGCTCAGTGAGGCCACGCTATGGGCAGGGTGGGAGGGAAAGGACAGGTTTGCAGGGCTGTGGTGGACTCTCAGACTGGTGTTGGGATTAAGAGCACATCCCGTGAGCACAAGGGCTGGAGGGGTGGAGGAATGACAGGTTTTAAGCTTCCAGTCGTTGTTTTCACTTAACCACATTTTCCTATTCAATTATCGGTCGCACTAGTGCACGCAAATTAACAATGTTATTGCTTCCTTTGAGCTTTGGATGATGCTCAGAGAGGCTGAACACAGTACTAGGACTCCGGACACAGACACTGCTGCTTTTAAATCATCTTGAGAAATCAAACAAAGCAAAGTCATACATGACATATTCCTGATATTAGGCAACAAAATAAGCCGTCTGATTTCTGGGGATGTTAATTGCCTGTGGTGTCTGGTGAAATCCTCAGGAGCATCTGATAGCAGGGACCTAGGTAACCCAGGTGATAAAACATGGAGTTTTGGTGACTAATGTTGTACAGCCACCTTGGCAAGTGCTGGTCTACACTCTCCTGCCTCAGTTTCCCCTATCTGTAATAGGTGCAGAACACTTCTTATCTCAGCTATGGGGCTGGCAAAAATAGTAAGTACTATGAAGATGAAAAGAAATTGCTTGTTCTAAAGAAGAAATGATGCTTATTAAATGAAAGTATGCTGAGGCTGTTTGCTCTTTTTTGGATCAGACAAGGAGACAATAATAGCCTTATTTATTACTTATGTAATAAATACAGCTCTAGCTTTCCTCAGTCTTTCTATATGTGATTTATTTGCATGTCATTAAATCCAACTGCCTTTTTCAAAGACTTATTGAAGTCTGCTTAGTTGCAGGGGAAGCAGCTTTAGCACAAGGGAAGAGAATAGACCTAGGAAATACAACTGCATGGTTTTGATGGAGGAATTTCTCCAAATTAATAAAGACCAAAGAGGTAAGGCAGGCAGAGCAGCAAGGAGGCCAGTGCAGGCATGGTGTAGCAGCAGGAACACTCAGTATGTGCCACTGAAGGGCCGATGGAGCACTGAGCTTTTAGAGGTCTCTCCTTGCCTGTTTGATGTATTTAGCTGCAGTGGGAAAGCGTGCAGGGGCCATGAAGCAACCATGGTGCATTAAAGAGATGCAAGAGTGGCTTGCAGCCGAGCACAGCTCAGCGGAGCTTCTCCAAACCCACCCAGAGAGTTCCTTCTGCCCATGGGCCCCATGGCCCGGGCCACAGCTAGCAAGGTGAGAGATGGAGCTGGGGTTTGCTTTGCAAAACTTCACTGCTTGTGGTTTCGTTTTGGGAAACAGCATCCAGTGGTGGTTTAGATCGAGCTCCTGTTTTGTCTGAATCCTAGAGTTTAATAATAGCTTTGCAATGCGCCTCATAGTGCCTTTTGCTGGAGTAATGCAAAACATTTTTATATATATTAACAAATGTGGCTACCCAGAATCCCTGGAGGTGAAAAATATGATCCCTGTTTCTAGAGAGTGAAACTAAGCAATCCCATTGATTTTGTATCATTATTTCTCCTGAGTTTTAGTGAGGAGGCATACACTGCAGCTAAAGGCAGACTTTCTGTATTACACCAGTAGTATCTTTGAGATAAGACAGAATGTTTAATTCCCCAAATAATCTTTCCTTTTCTAATTAGTGAATCTGAAGACACAAAGAGTAATTGAGGGTCCATTCAATTGGTCCTAGGGGAGCATCACCGTCATAGCAGGGGGATGCTGACATGAGATGGTAGCACAGGGACTGCAGAATAAATGAGGGATTTGATCCACAGAAGAGGACAACACTGCAGACCTTCAGCATCCCTGACGTTCATTCTACATAGTGCAAGGAACAGCCATTAGCAATTATTTTAATTACCTGATTCTCAAGGATACTAAATAAAATATAGTGCAAAGGACAAAAAGGGAAGATATTAACTCTTCCTGTACTGAGCACCTAGAGCCTGTACCTCTCTGTTGCCTGTATCTGTATATCTCTACCTGCATATTGCTGATTATCTAGCAGACTGCTAAAAGTGTCTTGGTTGTTGCACGGTTTTCAGCATCAGAACATCTACCTCATCAGTTTTGCTTTGTAAAAATATTAACAAAAAAACCCCAACTCAAAACATAGGGCACAAGTCCCTGCTTGTATTGACAGGGAGGAATTTAGGGTAGATAAGGAAATGTTGTCTAAATATTGGCCCATCTGACTTCTGGAATGTGTTTAATAAAGACACTTTTCATGATGGTCCAGTACAGTGTCCACCAAAGACTTGACTGGATTCCTATTGACTGCAGTGTGCTTTGGAATGAGCCTTAAATGACAAAATGAAATGAAATAAAATAAAATAAAATAAAATAAAATAAAATAAAATAAAATAAAATAAAATAAAATAAAATAAAATAAAATAAAATAAAATAAAATAAAATAAACATCTACTTTGTCAGCTTGATGCATCTATATTTAGTTGAAAGGTTTCCACTAAATGGAGGGAGAGTTGTGAAGCTAAATCTCCAGCCGTGACATCAAAGATTTGGCTAGAGAAACATATTTATTAAGGCTAAGCAGGACTTTAGCGAATGCAGTTTAAAAATAAAAAAAAAGCATGAGTCTTGAAATGCAGCGCCAGCTCTCTGCTAATTCCCTCCTCCCTCATCACATATATTTTCCTTTAAGGAAAAACAAAAGCTCACAGATCACTTGTGTGGCACGTTATTTGCTGCCTCCAAATAGAAGCAGGCATGTTACAGGCCTCTGAAAAATGCAGTCTGTAACTGTAAGACCAACTGACCCTCAACTGCGGTGGCACTTTGTGGCCCCCACATGCAAACAATCATCTATTGATTCCCAAGGCCTCCAGCTTCAAACCCACTCTTGTTTTCAAGAGGCTTCCAGTTGCAGGCAAGACACTGTCCTTGCTAATTCTCCCTGCCCGGAGGCTGCTCGGTATTTCTGTTGCTCGCTTGAAGTGTTATCAAAATAATGACGGCTTGCAAAGTAGAATTATTGAATGTTAGTTTTTCACTGTTTTGGAGTAGAAGCAATGAACTCACAGTCATACAAATGGGCTTTTATTACCGCCCTCTTTGCACATCTGCCAGAAAGAATATTGAAGAATATGATATGGGAAATATACGGCACCAGGAGGAGGGATGGAGTAGATCAGCTACCACTGAAATGCTTCCCAGGGCAAATTTCAGTGAATCAAAGGCCATCAAGGAAAGCTGCTTAAGCCTCTGTGTTCTCTATAAGCACATTACTGTATGTACGCCACAAACAAATCCGCTTTACAGACTACGGGGAAGATAGAGAAGGATCCTACAGAGACTTGAAAAGGAAATGCTCTCGAACCATATCTCAGATCTTCATCATAACAGCAAGAATTTGCATTTCCATTGACCCTTTCATTTGAAAGTTTCAAATACTCAGATCACTTTGGTTATCCACCAAAGTGCAGGTGTGAGGTATACAACTGTGCAGCACACACAACACTGCTATACCAGCAGTTTGGGATGGGCTGTGATCCTAATATGTTGACTTGGAGAAGGTGGTTTAGGCTGTCATAGGCAGCGATAAAACTGGTAACTGAACTCCCTGCTGGCCAAGGCAACAAGTCATCTAGTCCGAGCAGAAAGGATTTGTGCTTTTGCTGGTACATTTAGGGAGATTCATATCAACTAACTGAAAGTGCCTGAACGTTAGATGGGTACAGCTTGTGACTCAGGGTTTGGAGATGTGTATCTCAGGATGGAGATTCCATTGACTCCTCTTCATGGACTGCACTTACTGACCTATCCACTTGTCATTAGTCTCTCTCCTCCTAGAGGAAGCAGTACTTAATCTCTACTACTGAATGAGACCTTGATGGAAAATGGTGCATTACTCCTAGTGTGGCAACGTAAAGCATTGACTTGGCATGGGCTCTGGGGAAGACACAGGATCTACTGAATCTCTAACAATTCAAGTCATAACTCTCGCTCTCCTGTGACCTTTTTTCCAGGTAATTATGGGGCTTCACTTTACTGAACATGTGATAAATTAAACACACACACACACACACACACACACACACACAGAAAGAACCTGGGTTTGAGTAGAAGAGTTAAGAGGTGAGCACTGAAGGAGAGCACCTCATGGGCTAGGAAATATTAATTACTGCTTAGAGACCTGAACTTCCTAACTAAATATCTCCCAATAGATCCAGTGAATGGTTTTTTGGTAGAAAATGGCAGCCCTTACTTTCCCCTGGAAGATGCATCCAACAAACTCACAAGAACAACAAAAAACACAGTCTAAAGCAGAGGAACTGTGGCTACATACAAAGAAAGAGCCACAAGAGAATTTCCTTTTTGTTTGACTGAATGTTACTCCATTAAAAACAACTGGACAAAGATTGCGAGGGAAGTGCAGGTGGTAATCTGAGCATTCTATTCTGACCAGCATGCAGCTAGACCATGGAAAGAGAGAAGCCACACAAATGAACACTGCCAGCTACTGCAGCCTTAACATCTTGCAACTTTATTGCATTAAATTTTTCTCAAAAGTGGAAACTTCTCGAAATGAGTGTCAGACACGTCAGATGTCTTTAAAAAAAAAAACCAAAAAAGAGTTACTTGTGATGGGGATGAGAAAAAACACTTACTGCACCCTGGAAATACATGAAATAACAAGCTGAGTACAATGGAAACTGCCTTCTTCATATTTGTAAATATTGAAAAAAATTGAGTCATTCCCCAAACTGCTGGTGCCTGAGAGTGTTAGAAGCATCAGGGGTGTTAAGGCATTGTAAGGACATCGGGATCAATGTCTTCAGATAATAATTCAAGAGAAGGAGGAGGCCTCAGTGAAGTGCTTTAGTGGAAGGCTGTGGAAGAAATCAGTTCTCCCTGCAGTAACCCTGAAGGTTTATGTTTATGGGGCTCTCACAGCCCCTATAGG
The DNA here is from genome assembly GCF_031877795.1 of Strix aluco. Classification (NCBI taxonomy): domain Eukaryota; kingdom Metazoa; phylum Chordata; class Aves; order Strigiformes; family Strigidae; genus Strix; species Strix aluco. Next base: position 91,647,705 of record NC_133971.1, on the reverse strand, counting down.
CTCCTATAGGAGGAAAGAAGCACAACTGAGCCTGCAGTATAGACCCCTCCATGCCTGGTGTGCTCTGTGTATCATCATGTCGGCAAACTCTGGGAGTTTGTCATCCTGTACTTCTGCACTCATGAAGAGTCAGAAGTGTTGGGGAGGTATTAGTGTAAATGGTGGTGGTGTAAGGAGATATTCTTGATTGCACTCATGAGTAAGCAAAAAAAAAGACTCTCACAAAATTAGTTTACAAGGGTCAGAAAGTTGGAAAAACTGTCCATGATGGACCAGATCCTAAGTTAGACAAAATGGAGGTTGTGCTGTTTAAGCTACATGGGCTTACAGAGAAGGTATGTACAGACTGATTTTTGGGCTCAGTAGCTCAAAAAATGGGCTTTCACAGATTTTGAGTGATGCATAGACTAGTCTTCTCCAGTGTGACAGGTACCACCCCCTTGAACTAAAATGTAGTTAGAAAACTCTAACGTGAACACCTTATTACCTTCCTCCAAAGACTTTCTAGGGACTATCCTATCCTCCAGCCTGGATTTTGTTCCTTACACTAAAATCACACTCCAGACTGACCTGGTCTGTGTTCATCTCCAAGGGGAGCAATTACTGAGTCTTTCGGTTCATTTCCCACATTTCACATCCCCTTGCTCTTTTGCCATATAGGAATGAGGCAGACAAGGCACGCTGCGACCAGGATAACACACTGATAAGGACAAACCCGTTTCCAGTCTACAGAAAAGTTGCTTTCCCTTAAGAACAGCTTTCTCGCTCTGTATCATTCCTCCAATTGTTGACTGACTTGTGTTGAAGGGATATTATGCCAAATCTCTGACACTGAATCTCTGCCTGAGATGCAGCTTTTGATGGAGGAATGTCACTGTAATTGGTTGCTGTAGTAATCCTACAGCATTTTTTTCCTGGAAGGATCCCATCTTATCCCTGAGGCTAACCTGTCACAATTGTATAGTTTGTTTATTCTCAAAGTCCAGCTTTCAGAGGAGAAGGATGATGAAACTATTGCAACAGAAATTCTCCAAAGAATTTAGGTTACAGAAACTGAAATGCAAAATAAAGAAATAAATAAATATACACACAATTAGGCTTAGAATCATTTGTATCCTCAACGAACACCATGAAAATTAAGTAATACTTTATTTATTTAGACTCCACAGACCATGGCAAGTGGAAGGAAAAAACAAGTTACGTCTGAACATTAATACCTGTGTTTCCAACTCAAAGTTTATTTTTCCTGCTTAGAGTGATATTTGTCATTTGCTTAAAAGCTGCACCATAACAAGGCACACATTGATCTTCCAGAACTTTTTTTCTTCAGTATTCCTTCCATAGTCTCTTCTTTTCTTTCTTTAACTGTTTCCTAAGTTCCCAAACAAGATGACATCAGTTCAGAAATAGGAGGCCTGAGCCCTTGCTACTTTTGGAGAGCACAGTGTCTTAGCACAGAAGTTGGAGAGGGAAGAAGACAAAAAGCCACAACTGAATGTCCAGGGATCCTGTGGTTATGACTTGTCTGCCTACTAAAAATGCTGTTCCTCATTTTCTGGTGTGTTCCTTGAAAGCATATCTGCCTGCGTTGGTGGGTCTCAACAGTCCAAGTTTAGGCCAGACATATTAGAAATGGAAAATCCATATTAGCTCAGTAAGCCCATCCTTCCAGCCATCCCAGAATAGGTCAATCCATTCAGCCTTAAATGACTGGGCTTCCCCAACTTCCCTGGGGGACACTATTTCAAAGTCTGATAGGTTTTCCTTGTACAGGCCTCTCCTGATGTCAGATTAATTTAGTTTTGGTTACTGAAGGGAAGGGCTTAAAAACTGTCTTCTGATGTGGGAAGGCCAGTGCTGCGGGTGCTTAATTTGAAAGAAGAGATTTTCTCATGTTGCCAAGCATCTGCAGAAAAGGGCTTTTAAAGGACCCTCAACTGGGCGAGCAAGGCATTAGGCCCTTCTGAAAGGCTGTTTTTACATATGTATAAATATATAGATGAATGTACATATGTAAATATATACACATGTATGTGTAATATAAAAATTATGGGTTATTGAAAGCTGATGTCAGGCCAGAACTTACGCTGAAATGCTTGTCTGAAACATTTCTGTGGGGTTATCTCCTCAGCCCTTCTGCCACAGGCTTGTCACTGCTTACAGGGGTAGATGAACAAGTCCCCTAAGTAGAACTGTACATGCCACTTCGTTGTAAGTAAATATGTTACGTAGCCTCTTTAATGCCCTTTAACATCATACAGTAAGACTTGGCTGTGGAAAGAGCTCTCCACAGCTATGATGAGCACCCTTCCAGAGTGTACATACTCAATGGCCTAGATTATCTAACTATTGGCTGTGTATGAAAATAGTAGCTTTAATTATAATGGCACAAAAAACTCTCCTCAAGCTGTGCAGCACTCACTGCAATGACAGCAGACACGCTCCTGTGACTGGGAAGATGCTGGAGGAAGTGGGAGGAATGGGTTGGCTCTGGCATTGCCCTGTTCAGAGCGACAGCCTTTTAGGAAGGGTTGTGTTGAAAACAGTTTAGCAATATTGCCGCGTAGCCCACATTACCACTGCTGTTTGTCTTCCTCTGTAGGCACTCAGTGCTGTTATTCCCTTGTCTTGGCTCCAACACACATTACTCACTGACCTCTTTTCAGTCTCCGTGGCTCTCTTCAACAACGCAAGCTCCTCTGGCTTTAAGGAAACTGGCCCCAGTTCCCCTTACTGGCCTTGACAAAGGAACTGGCAGTAGCTCAGCTCCATTTTTTATCTGACCTTGATCTGATATGATACCTTCTCTCCAGAAATTTGCCCCTGGCTACTTGCCTACTAAGTGGCTAATTTATGCTGGGGACATAATAATTAAAAATGTAAAGAAGCTACTGCCCCCAAACAAATGTTGCCTCTCTTTGATAGAGACAGGGATAGATGAAAGAGTTTGGATATAAATATTATGCCACTAAGCTTTTAAATAAAGACATCAGGGCTACATGTAGGCTGAGAGGGAAGGGGGATTAGAGAGACAACACGTGCACAGCATCTCGACATATTTCATGAGACTGAGGGCCAAAGCCCGTAATTTATCCAGCGCAGCGTGGCAAATGGATCTGCCAGCTGACCTGGTCAAGAAACATTTGCCAAAAGCGTTGCGTGCATGTTGGAGGTGGCCGCATTGGCATCGTGCTGATGGCACCTGTTCAACAGAAGCCCGAAGTTGTGTGGGAGAAGGACGGCTACTGCACCTTCCTTCTGACAAAGTGAGAGGCTTTTCTCTGGAAAATTAACTGGAGAAAAAAAGCATAAAGACATCCCTGAAGACTTTGGTGAGCTTTTCTTGTCAGGCTTTTTTTCACCCTTTTGCCTTCAAAAGTTTGTGTGGTTTTGAGAAAGATCAAGTAAATCTGCATTAACTACATGGGACAGGCAGGAGGGAAACATTGTCCTTGGCCCTTGTGCAACAGGGGAAAAAAATAGGTTTTGAGCAAACTAGGTGCTTTTGTGTCCTCTTTTTATCCATTAGGGATTCACTGAAGGTGGAGCGAGAAAAAGCACTCACTGCCCCGCAAAGGGAGGCCAAAAAGAGATGGCAAATGGTGTCTCCCTCCAGACAAGCAGGTTTTGAGCTCTTGGAGTTGCAGAGCGCTACAGTTTCCTCCTGCCCTCTAGTAAACGCAGATATAACTCCATCGAGTTGACAATAACATGACACAGCCTGTGGCTGTGATATTACTGCAATTTAAATACATCAAAAATGGACTGTCACAACCACTGCAGACAGACAATGTGATAGATGTGGATGTGAGAACAGACAGGTGGATAAATGGGCAGGGAAACAGAGCAACAGATATCATCCTCTAATCCCAAACGAGAAATGAAAAGCTGCAAGGGTGGCTTTGTCCTCTCTTTGAGTTCTCCTGAAGTTCATCCTGAGGAAGTCATCAGCTTTCTCATTTCCCACCACCAATGCTGGGGAAATCTACAATGACAAGCACTTAGGCAGTTGGCAGTGTTATTCTCTGGAAACTGTAAAATGTTGAAACCCTTTTTCTCAGCCATATGATTTCTGCTGACCAGAGACCTACAAAGATGCAGGCCAGCACCAGAAGAAAGCCTGAGGTTGCTGCAGATGGCCAGGTCCCCCAGGATCACCTGTAGACTCAAAACCAGTCCAACAAACAGGCTACAGCACTCCAAAAAGTTCACAGTGTCTCCATATCCTGAAACACACTGGTCTTAATACCAACTCTAGCTCATCAGAAATGCCCTCAGCACCCAGGGAACAGCTTAAATCCAACCATATGCAGCTCTCTGTGTGATCTCTCCGCAAACAAGTGTTAATATTATGCTAAGACCCCATGTGTTCAGCAGACTCCCCCATTCCTGTGGATGAAGCAAACTTGAAGCTGTTAATTTTACAGATGCTGCTAAACCAGAACCTGAGTTATGAGAATCTCTAAACGTTAGCACAGCTGCATGCTTATGCCCAGTCTGCAAATATCCCCTCTCTTTTTAATGGACTAGTAGGGGGTTCTGAGCCCAAACTCAAGTCAGGGGTCTCAGCAGGATTCCAGACTATTTTGTGAATAAAGAACTTAAATGTTACAATATGGACTCTTTTTTTTTTTTTTTTTTTTTTTTTTTTCCATTTTCTTTCACTTAATTTCTTTCCAACCTACATTCTCTGTTCTGGGTGGTACACAGACTTTCCCAAATACTTTTGCTCTCAGTTGAGAATTTACTTACATGTGTTTAGAATATACTGATAGTTTTGAGGACAGAAAATGTAATTAAAAATGACCATAACCCATAGTAGCAAAATCAAGAGTCTTTAGCTTAAGTATTTTCTTCCCCAGAAAAGTTGGGAAAAACCAACTCTTGCACTTTCAAGTCACTGATGGAGAACTGCCACCTACTACAGCCCAGGGAAAGAGTCATAACATATCTAATATATTATCCCCAGTCCAGCACATTATGGCTAATTAGTTGGAACATAAACAGCCGAAGTTAAAATGCCAGAGACAGACTTTGGCTTCATAGCTGTGAGTTCAAACCACATTGCCATGTTTCAAAGAGCTTTGAACCAATAAGGATTGAAGCAACACAAACATTTTGTCGCCCTACAGAGGAGGGGAGGGTGAAGAAAATGCCCTGAGATTACAACCTTGCAGTTGACTTGTCAGAATTTTTAACATATCAGAAAACCTCCTGATTTCAGTAAAGTTCTGCTGATTAAAGGATCAGCCGATACATCAAAAGTGGAAGCCACCAGTTCATTAAACAGAAGTTGGGTTCATCCAAACCCTGGTTTCAAAGCTAAGCTGCTCTCTCGCTGCTTAACAGCAAGCAGAGACTCCTTTTTATTGAGAGACTAACACAACTTTATGATAGCACTAAACAGATACAACTGTCTTCTTATCTTTTAGAAAAAAAGGGTGACTGCTGAAATAACCACATTACTGGGTAGCTACTGTGTTTCCACAGAGCAGTAAACTCAAAGTTCAGATCAGTGCCATGCCAATAATGAGTCAATAGTAGTCATATATGAGCACAGATAATCAGGAGAGCAGGTAGACAGATAATGCTAAACTTTTATGTCCCTCTCCATTCAAATATAGGGCAAGCTGTAATGATTACAAAGAATCACACTGATGGTTAAAGAAAAGAATAGGAAGTCTGTGGCTACTCCGGGAGTTTTACTGCAGCTCTGGAGTTTCCCTGTTCCTGGAGCAAATCATTCTGTCCCTGTGCCTCAGTTTCCCTCCTGCAGTGATGACAATGCTCTAGTGATGCTTGGCACCTCCTGTAAAACCTTATTCCGGGGGAAACCCTGAGGAAGGGTCAGGAAAGCCCTGTCGATACAGTGATGCTGACCCCATCACTCAGAGAGACTGAGCAGGAGTTGGTGATCCCAGACCGGCTGGTCCTTCTGTGTTACCTGGCTGTGTGCAGAGAAAAGCATCTCTGAAGCACAATCCCCCCATCCCAGTTAGCCAGGAGAAAACGGGAAGCAAAAAAGTCCGTCTGGACTCCAACCCATCCTCCAGCACCTTTGCCCATTTCAAAGCCTCCTTGGCATCCACATCGGCAGCACCCATTCCCCCATGAATGCAGGGGAAGCCCGCTGCTGGTATCACAGCGTTTACCCAGAAAAATGCAAAATGTGAGTTTAACCCACTCTTAGTCTCAGGGGGACACAAACCTGCCACCTCCCAGGACATTGCTCAGATCATGCAATGAGTTTTCTCTGTCCTCTGCCAGCACTCAGAGGCAGTCAGAGGGGAACCAGCTCACATCTAAAAGCTGTCGTGCTGCGGTGAGACGCTTTCACAGCATCCTGCCAATACGCTTCATTTATCACCCAGACAGGACAAACCTGCCTTGGAAGCACCTCTTGTTGCCTCTTTCCCAGAGAGCAGAGTGGGACTCACCAGACTGAACATGGCTGCCTACAAGTGGAAACACTGATTTCTGAGCAGGTCCTTTATTGGTAGCAGAAGCTACCAATCTATCTACCTATCTCTCTATATATAGATATATATATACACAGCAGATTTTAAGGGGCAACTCAGCCCAACCTAAAGTACATGCTTTTGGATGAGCAACATCGCTGCCTGCATTGACCAAGCTGCACTGAGCCCTTCCTCATCCACCTTTCTCACACCATTCTGGGCTGTTTGAGTGAGTGGTTCTGGGTTTGAGCCCACTCTGCCCACCACAATATCTACGAGCGCTGCATTTTAGGTGCTGCAACTGTCCATCGCTCATGTGTGGCATCAGCAGAAATATGCAATGCAAATGAATTAGCCAGAATCCCACATCCTCTCACCTGTAACACAGACCTATTAAATGGTGCACATATCACCCTGCTTCCTCGCATCTGTGCCGGCTGCAAATTTACAGCACTCAGGAGAGGATGACACCGTCTTTATTATCCTTTTCCTCTTCCCTGCTCCTGTTGCAACATGCGGTATTTGCCTCACACTCCCTGTATGCAGCAGAAAGGACAGCAGGGTTTGGGATATGCCGTGGCAGCCTACAGAAATGTCTTTCTGCTTTAAACAGGCTTGGCGGAGAATGAGGGTCTGATTCTCATCTCCATTGTGGCAGCGTGAAACACGAGTAACTTCAGTGCAGCCAGGGGGATGAGATGAAAATGAGCCTGGGAGACAGGGGCTGCCTGCTTGATTGATTTATTGCATCAAAATTTAAGCTTGCAAAGCTTTTTTATTTTCCCTTCGTTTTTGGTTTTACCTGCTAAAGGGTAGTCACTCCAGACTAAAATAATCATAACCATCATAAAAGGAGTCAAGCTGCTTCTCCCCTAAATGAGTTCATTTTCTTGGATTCCTCTCTTATAGTAGGAGGATTGAAGCAGGGCAGATAAAAGCTGGAGGCTGTGAACAGAGAGGGTAAAGCCACCCACACATTGTAATAACAACCAGTATTTTAAATCTGGCACTACCTTTGGAAACATTTACAGTCTTAAAACATAATTATAAAGATACGGGGGTTGGGGGGTGGTGGGAAGAAAGACACACACACTGAAAAGAAGAAAAATGAGTGAAACAACTGTTTAATTTCTTGCTGTCATTAATACCAGAGTATTAAATAAAATCTCCCAGATGAATAAAACGACTCTGTTGAGACAAAAACAAAATTCCACTGGACTGGCCCTGGTTTTTGCAAATAGTAATATGTGTATGCAAAGGAATTCCTTGTCCCTGAAAATGTTTACAACTCAGAAATAATTGAAATCAGAAGCCAATCCTTTCCACAAAAAAAGAGGCGCTTTTTTTTCCTGCATTTGTTTCTTTCCTTCTCTTCTTCTCTCCCTCTCAGTTTCTGAAGGTAAGACTCCCTGTAATTTTAACCCTTTCCAGCTCAGATCAAGGCAAAAAACAGAATTGCCTTAGAGATGTGCCAGGTTTTCCCCAGCTATTTCAACAATAACAAACCTCTCTGCCTAGGTCAATCTCAGAAGAAAGGGGTGGCAATTCACTTAATTTCTGTTATTTCATGTTTTTTAGAAAAAGATCTCAAAACATTTTACAGATTTTAGTGAATAAAACCTCAAAGAGCCTCTGAAAGAGAGGAAAGTACCAGCATTTCCCATCTGCAGTTGTTATAACCACTTCTTTACAGATCATAATTAGAAACAATTGAAGGTTATACAGAAAAAGTCCCATTAGAAGAAAAAACTATCCTGGTGACTCCTGTTTGGCCTTTTTTTCCACAATAAAAGGACTATACAGTCCAAATTCCCCTCATTTTCCCTTCCCTTTCCTTTATGTGCACCATCGGTTATGTCCGAGGGTTAAAATATACTTTGATTCCCTGAGTCATTTGGTCTTCAGACTCCCATCAGGACATGGCTAGAAGTGCTCATGAGTAACAAAACTGGTGGTGACCTTCTGCTGTGTCTGCAGGGGATTTGGAGGCAGGTATTCCCAGTCAATTCTTACTAGGGTCCACACTTCTATTTTAACCACACAGAAACTGGACAGTCTCACTTGTGCATTTTTGGGTTGCTCAGAAACAAGCTATTTGTGTGCTGAGACAATGCAGTAGGTATTTTATTTTTCATTAAACTTCGTTTCCTACTTCTTTTTAGACATACATGTTTTCTATTGAAAACACCAATTCGAGTTTCAATTTTATTTTATTTTTTACAATTTTAATTGGAAGGCATTTTATTTTCAGATAAAGAAACTTAATGTGTAGGAATGGTACTTTTGACCAGCAGCAAGCCCTAGGAGGTCTTCTGCAGGACCAGCTGCTCCAATCATTAAACTGTTCTGATACATTCCTAGGAAAAACATTGCTTGTTTTCTTTTTTTGTTAGAGGCATGCCACAGAAAAGAGAGTACTATATGTTAATTTTGATGTATACTGAAGCTTCCAGTTTGCACAAGGGGGAGAGGGGGAGCCTGTTGTAGCCATTTTCCTCTATATGACTTCCCCAGGTGCTTGAAAGTGAAAAGCAAACTTGGGCAGCTGAAAGTGTTTATTCTATTTCTTCCTCAAAAACACCTAATGTGACTAAAAGGGTAACATCAGCTGTGTTTCCTCTGCTTCTTGGAGGGTGGTGTTAGGAGAAGGCAAGTTATCAAAGTAGACCTTGGAGACATTGCTTCTCTGACATCCAGGAAATCACCAAAGTTTTTTACTAAAGATAGACTTTAACTCCTCAGAAAATGAAGTCCTTTAACTCACTGATCAGTTCAGAGAAACACGTCAATGTCCACACCCTGCTTGGCTGTCACTCGTAACAGGGCAAAGGGATGCAGTCACCACTGGATTCAACTTCATGAAGAAGTACTTGAACAATTCAGTGCTCTAGATATAATCACCTAAGGACTAAATTTTCCAGGGGAATGATTACATCTTTCATCATTGGTGGAGGACAACTTTTATAATAGAGTGGATCCCTATACTCTCTGATGTACCCACACTAAAAACCTGAAGTCTGTGTATGTCATGACTGCTGGTCATCTCATCCATAGCAAGGAAAAAAAAAAATACTTCTTTGCCTTCCTGAATAAGTTTACTGTGTCCTTGGAAGTATCTCCATTTGGTGGCCATCAGATTTCAAGAGGAGGTATTTTACATATTTTCAATAATTTTGGATTGCACACTTTTTCAGTTTCATAATTTTCATGGGGCTTCTTGTTTCATCTGAGAAGAGTGCAATGATCCTTTGTGGTCTTTTTCTCAGTACTAGTTTAAATGGTACTTCAATTTATAATGGTAATTCAATGAAAATAATTTGTCTGGAAATATAGAGGGGAAAAAAGGGCCCTGGCACTTCTTTCCTCCTGATTTACATGAGGACATTTCTTGCTTTGCCTAAAATAGGATCACATTTCCACTTACCACTGGACCCTGAACCTTGGCTGCCCCATCTGCAAGCTGCCCAGATATGGTCTGAGTACCCTCAGGAAGGTGATCCTGTGTCTGTGCATGGTTTCTGGGCCAGCTCACTGTCCCAAGAAGAGCAGTTGAGGACTGGTGGTGGGGTGAGAGATCTCTGACAATCTGCACACACACACAACTGGGAAGTCAAAGAAGACCCAGCAACTACAAAATATCCAAGACATCAGAGTTACTGCACCACTTTCAGGGTATTTTAATTAATTAGTCAATTAATTAGCAATCTCAAAGCAATGAAAGCTGGAAAGGGATAGCGTGTAAGCACAAACTAGACTGTGATTTGTTCTGATTCAGTCTGGTTTCAGGGCATGTGAGATTTTCCAATAACATCAGGTCATGCGTGTCTTTGTCCATGAAGATTGAGAGCGGCAGTCCAGCAGCAAGGCAGCAGCCTGTTGTAAGATCAGTGTGTGGCTCTGTTTCATAAGATTGTACTTTAAACTGCTTAAGATGAGGTGAATTTGTAGTGAGAAGACACAAAATGATAGGCCTGTGGATTTCTTTCACCCACCTTGCACTGTATTCAATAGTCATCGACTGCCTACCTTTAAATTACTACATAGAACTAAATGGAGATGGCACATGCCATCAGATATATTTTTAACATCATTAAACATCATGTAGGAATTTCAGTCTGTCAAATAGGCCTGGGATCTGCAAAAAATGCTGGCATCTAGATTGCTGCCCACTTCTGAAAGTGAAGTGGTGCTAATGGTACCCAAACCAGCACTGGAAAATGTATGCTATTTTATGACACGGCCTCCGATAGACAGGAATGACCTTCAGATGTAATGATTGTATATTTAAGTACCTACATTTCCCCAGATGCTTGCTCCAAATAACAACAGACATTAAGACAGGGTCAAAATGGGCTGAATTGCAAAAGTACCACATTTAGCATACAGTCTTAAGGTGGATATGTGACACTTCAGCCATATCTGTTAATACCTGGCTCAGGTTTCTGTGTAGCCTCTTAGATCTGCAAAAATCCCTATCTAATGTCCCTTTAGGTAGCATTTGCTGCTGAACAGCCTCTTACTGCCTCCAAAACGTGGTGCTAATTAACGTGAACCAAGTTACAATATGTGCTAAAGATTCCAGCTTTGTTACTTATTTAATGAGCTTCGTGGGATTTGAACATGAGGCTCAAAGTAGCAGGGGAAACCTCATAATTAGTTTCAATTAGAAGAAGTTCCTACGCATTACAACTATTTGATAAACTGCAGAGGGAAAAAGAACTACTGAACAGATACAAATCACTAGCTTTGTTTCATTTGTTATTATACTTATTTTCTTCTTAATTAGTGCTGATTGGCTTATGATCCTAATTAATGCAAAGGAATTTGGAATGGTATACAATGGTATGGCTTAGAAGATGCCAGAGTGTACAACTGCTAAATTATTGCTAATTGTTATTTACACGAGGACAGGAAGACTAAGTAATGTGCTGCCTAATTAGCATTAAAGATATGGTTTCCATTTCCAAATTAAATGAAGGCAAATGGGATAAAATCATTACAGTTACCAAAAAAGCCCTCATATTTCTCTCTGAAAGTCAATAGTTGCATTGCCAACAATTTTTTTTAAAAGAAACAACCAAACCAGCCAAGAAATAAAAGACCTTCGAGAAAATGTAGACCCTTAATCCAAAGTGGACACTGTTAAAACCTTTTGAGCTGCCACTTCAAAATGTTTAATGTTATATCTGTTACGGGGATATATTACTAGCAGCAAGCACTGTGCCAATCTTAATTAGGGAAGACCGTAACGATTTTAGCAGTTAGTACAGGTGTGCCCAGACTATACAATCGCTCTGCCCCAGTGGTTACAAAGAGCCGGTGTCTTCAGTTACTCCCTTTAGAGCTACGTGGGAAAGCGTCCAACCCTGAAACACCAGAAAACTCGGACAAAATTCCTGAATTTTATCCTGGCTTGGCCACTGACTCACTGGCTGGCCTTCATAGTCACTTCACCTCTGCTTCATCTTCCTCACGAACAAAGCAAGGCGATAGTCTCTGATAAATCCATTGGCACTGACACAGCTCTTCCCAATATACCCATTCCACAAGGTCTCTACAAGAATTACTTAATTCTTTGAATACATAAAATGCTGTGTCAGTGTCATGATAATCATCTCCCTTTTCCAATTTTAATCACTCAACATTGGAAACAAGATAAAAAGTCTCAACGTTAAAGTTTATGGAAAACTTGTTATGTGAGAAAGAAAAAGCCCAAGGCATTTAAAGAAAGCTCCAAATTCTTTTTTCTTTCTGTATATCAGTTTTGACGGGTCCCAAACAACATAATGTGCAGTGGCTGTCGGAGGACTTCTGTTTGCACTGCGATTTCTGCAAAAATAAACGCTTTATAACTTTAATGCTTTTTCTTTGTTTGTTTCTTTTCCTGCTCTCTCCTGTACCTTGGTACCAAGGGAATGGCCAGGATGATCTAATAGGTCTTTTCTATCTCTAATTTCCATGATTTGATGAAAAACTATATTCTGCACACTTCTTAGCCCCATATACAAACATTATTCTTGGCCACTATTCTATGTTTAAGGATGTCACTCACTTCTCAGGGTTTCCAAAGGTTACATTTTTGTACATACATAAGCATGCATATATTTGGTCTACAGTATCTCCATGTGAATTTTCTTTCTTGAAATAATTTGAAATTAAAAAAAAAATTCAACCCAAAATATCTTCAAGTCAGGGACACCGTAGATATTGAGTGTTTTCTGACCAAATACTTGTATACACATACACATCTATGTTATAAACATACATGCGTATATAACAGGACTGTGCTTGTCTGAGTTTCCTTGTTCCAATTTGCTTCAGGGCTCAGAGAGTTTGTGCTTTGCTGCCAGCAAGGGGCCTTTCATTTACCAGATCAATGCAGATAACTCAGCACAGCCCTGCAGTGTTGCTGAATGAAGATGCAGGCTTCTGCATGAAAAATACACTGTTTTCCTGGAGAAAAATGAGCACTGAAATCTGAGCAACAGACATTTCTGTGACTAGCCTGCACTTAAAAGACTCCAATACAGCAGCACAGAGTCCACTTCGGCTTCATTGTCACCTATGTGAAGTCCCTTTTTAAATTATAAAAGAGTCATTTTCCCCTATCAGGGTTTTAACCTGCCAAACCTATCAAAACAGGACTTGCTGGAAATGGGAACTCAACGCTCAGCCTTTACTGATGCCACTTACATGCCTGAAGTTGAGTTTGTGCTTAAGTTGCTTGCTGAAGCCTGAAGGCCTTTAAAAGGTTTCATTTTTGTTTTGAACGGTGTTCACAGCCTTTCATCCTCACTGTAACTCACCCCATGCTGCCTGTCCACACACAGCTCCTTCCCTCCATGCGATCGGCTCCACTCTTCCTCCTGACCCACCTCATCACCCTCTCATACCCGGTGTAGCTGTTGCATGCCACCCCAGACACAGCCATGGTGTCACCACTGCAGCATGTACGTGGCTGAGGATCCATTTAGAAAGGTGGCAGCATGCTACCTGCTGTACCTTTCCCTGTGCCATCACCTCCCATTTTAATGTTTTCCCCAGATGAACCATTCTAACATACTGCAGAACTACACCATGTTGCAGTCTCCGAGGTTTTGGGCTTTGGCTATCTTCCACATGTCCTCTTTGGCTCACCTTTCTGCTGGCATATTCATATTGTTTAACCTCACTCATCTCTGGGTCTCTCCAGGTACAACACCTCCCACTCTGTGGCTTGCAAGTGCCCTCAAAAACCTTTCTTAGCTTCACCATCATGCTGAGGACTCCCAGCCAGGCTCTGCCCTGCTTTTAGCTCCCACCCTGCACACCCTTTGGTTCTGCAGACCTCTGTACCCCCACCAAAGCCTCAAGGTCTTGAAAGAAGAACACTGCAGGAGGCATGCAAACGTGTTGAAGACAGACTTGTCAGCTAAACTCCAGCCCACCACGACAGTGCTGGGGAACGGGGGACAGCACTGGGCATGCCCGGGCCCCAGAGGAAGCAGGGTGTCCCCAGAAATGTGCCTTCCAGCACAGTCTCCTGGCAGCAGGACCTTGCGTGCCAGCTGTGCCTTGGCATGTTCCCACACCTTGTCTCCTTGAGGAGACCACAGCAGAGACACAACGGGAGGCGGCAGCAGGGCTCCGCGCCTTGCCAGCGCCGCAGGTGAGATCCAGCACATTTTCAATTCCCCTTTAATTGTCATCTTGGCCTGGCTACTGAACACTGTTTTTTTCTCAATGGATTTTGCCAAGTTAGAAGTTTTTATTGTCTGGTTGAAAACATAATCTGGCTGTGAGTGAAATTAATGGTTGCTGTACTATTCATTTCACCTGGAGCAAGAACAGGTCTGTATATTTACCCAGGACCTGATACTAACACTTACCACAGGACCATCTGAGAGGCACTGGAATCCTAAGCTCGTTATCTTTGGTGCAGTCAATTGACCGATATTCAGGAGTAGAACAGAAAAAAACGTTCTATGTTCTCCATTTAATGGCTGGAGGAGAAAAAAAAGTCTTGGGAACAATGTGGATTAAAGGAGACATTCAGATTTGGAGGACATTTCCTGAGCATTACAAGAAATTTAGATGAGGTCACATTCAAGAACTCCTTGAATATATATCTTTCAAATCATTTGTACCTCTCCAATGACACACTGACAACATTAATAAAAATCAGAGGCTGTGAACTAAAATCAGAGTCTGCCTCAAACTTACGAATTTTCAATTCACAGAGCGCTGCCTGCAGATAGCTCACTGGACTTGATGCCTTAAGCTAAAAATCAACTTCATATTCCCTCTCCCAGGCTGCTGCAGTTATCATAAAGTTGTTCCCATCCAATGGCTACAAAGCACCCTCTGGAAAATGAGAATATTGCCATTCCTGTTGCTAGTGGAGATGATCCTGTTACAAGAATAGCATGAAACTGGCACTAATTCTTTGAACTCTTTTCTCAGACCTTGAAGTAAGGGTTGAGGCAGGCTGGCTGTAGAGCAGTGTGGATGCTTGCTCTGCTATGGATTTACTGTACTTGCTGAAGAGAAAAAAAGACTTATTTTTTTGAGAATATCACATCCAGTGCTATTCTTCTCATCATTAAGCTCAATTACCTTTTTACCAAACACACAGGAGAGCCTTGGAGAGGGCCACTTGAATTTGAATTTAGGAACTTATCTTGGATTGTAAACAGACTAAATTGCTACTTATATTTTATCAAATAACGTGATTTTAAAAACAGGATAATGAAAGTACTCTGTGTCCTCCTGTTTTTTTATCAGGATTTGTTGACCTTGTGTGTAGCAAGGCTCGAGGACTCACTTCATCACTGTGAAAGTGTGTGACCAACTCAGCACAGTTTATTTTCCTGGTAAATAAAGGGAAGATCTGAATTCAAGACTCCAGACCTGTCTGGCACAGATTACTTTTTTTCCCACATTATCAGCTCTGAGCGAGGCCAGCCAGTCTTGGCAAAGGACACAGGCAGAAGAGAAGGACCTGCAATAAGAGGTAAATTTCTTACTGTGGAGGTTTTCCACATCCTGGCACTTTTATACCTTGCCAGACCATCTCCTCCCATTCCATACCAAGCTAAGAGATTTCATTTAAATAGTAACCAAGAGTCACTCTTCCCTGTGCTGGAGCATTTGGGTGATGGGTTTGGTTTGTGCTTTGCAGCAGGTCACTACAGATGATCCTAACAACCTCATCAGTCTGTAAACTCCAGACTTGGATTCCCTTAGGACGATCCCAGCAGCGAATGCTCAGCTTGATGCCTTCTGATAAAGAACATCAAAGTTAACTGAAGTCATATGTGCAGACACCAAAACAGAAATAAAATACTGAAATAAACAGCAAGTTCTGGATCAATAGTAATTTTAAATATATATATTCTCTGATAGGGATCTGAACCAGCTGTGACCAAGTCTGTATAGAAAGATATTAACACCTTTCCACATCTCAGGAAACACAGTAAACCCCACAGTGGAAAGGCACAAGGTAAGAACCACTTGGTTGGAAACTGATTGAAAAGCAACCTCTGTATAGCCATTGTCTAGACAAACCCCCTATATATCCCTTGGAAAAAGTATCTCTGATAAAAGCATCGGCCACCCTGTGAGGAAAAGGAATGTACTGACTTGGTCCTAGTACATCATTAGAAGCAATAAGGTATGTAGAAGGAAAGCTGCAGCAATGAAATATATATACAACACGCACACAGAGATGATGTATTTAAGAACCACAGAAAAAAATATGTAGAAATATGCAGAATGCACGCTACTCTTGACTCATAATGCACAAGGGCCTTAAGATGTATGGAAGAAAAACACTACACCAGAACAAAGTCTCTTTTTATTACCACAATTATTGAACCAATGAGTGCTTTTTTTAAAGCAGCATAAGGCCATTTTCCTCATCTTTCGCTGGTAACCAAATCTCCCTCCTTCCTCTTACCCTCAGTTTTACCAATATGGGCTTTAAATTAAGTCAGCAAAACGATGGCATTTTTTTGCAGCCTAACTGGTTAAATGCTGAAGTATAAAACGAATGGTGTCAAATCATATCCTCAAAACTGATTAAAAGTAATCCTGCAGATGCTAAATATGGATTACCACAGCAATTACTGAAAATTCATAACCTTGCTAAAAAGGCATCCTAATGGAGTTCTACAGCATGCGTAGTTAAAGGCTGTTTACTTTTTTAAAACAATTTGCAGTATAATGTGTGGAAACATGATCTTACACAAACTTCACCCAGTTCTGAATACAAAATTGTTTGTGGCTGTTGAGATCTCTCTCCTGGTATCCGGTACCACTGCAGACAGTGTTTTGGCTATCTCTATCTGCTATTGGACCAACTCTGACTCACATTGTGTTCTCATTATATGTCTTTTACAGTTTAAAAAGTTTGAAATCTATTTCATTCCCAATTTAAGGCCATTTCAAAGCATATGTCACTCTAGGACAAAGACACTAATTTCATTAAGGTCTGTATGTTCAGGCCTGTCTACCACACAGACTTTAACACTGTTATACCCTATCGCCAGTGATAATCTAATGAGCAAGAAACTGTTAGTTTTAACCCACAGCCTCTAAATTATAGAGCCTTTCCATATCCCCTCTCTAATATAGATTTAACATTGTTTTCAGTGACAGTTAAACCTGTGCTGAACTTTGGCAATTTCTTATATTGGCAACTCTGCTACAACTGTTATTCTCAACAAACATCAGTGGTTAAAGTTGTCTATTCTATTGCTGAGCTCAGATGGAAAGAGAACATTGTCTCCCAGCTTCAGAAATGTAGAAAAAACAGAAGGGGAATTGATAAGCGGTCCTCTGTATTTTGCTGACCTTTCTGGCAACGCAACTCTGTTGACAACAGCAGAGATCTATGAACGTAACTACAGTAGACTGTTGCTGTCTTCCTGAAGTTAATTTCTTCTAGACTGAAGATTTATGATTTTTTTCCCAATAATAATAAAAATAATAAGTGGGTTCACTGTATTTTGTTTAAGTGGATAAAGTCCTTAAAGATTTTTTTTCAATACATGAGGAGATGTTATAGCTGTAGACTTTTTTCTTATCATCTCCACTTAACTTGGAGAAACAGTAAAAATGAGTAAGAATAATCCATGCATGAAGAAAACCATGCTTCAGTTCACCTTACAGCGTTCCTAGTTAAGAGCATTAGAGGATGGAAGCACAGGGATTAAATAATTTGATCTAAAGTTTGGTTAAGGTTAATACATTCTACCCTTCCTCCTCCTAGTGACTTGAAGGCAAATGGGATACATTTGCAAGTTTTGAAATCAGATGCCTTGATTATTTTTCCATTCCCTGATAAGGAAAATGTTACTCTACATATGGGGGAAACTGATTACGAAGGTACAAATACTTTGCCCCTATCTAGCATCAGTCCATGGATGTCATATTGAAACGTGATCCCTCTACATAAATCT
Organism: Strix aluco; assembly: GCF_031877795.1. Lineage (NCBI taxonomy): Eukaryota > Metazoa > Chordata > Aves > Strigiformes > Strigidae > Strix > Strix aluco. The sequence goes on along the minus strand of NC_133971.1, from coordinate 91,629,806 downwards.
GATAATATCAAAGCAAACAAGAAAGAAAATGTTTCAGCTGATAAAACCATCCTTCCTGCAACAACAAATGAATTTCATGAATCATATACTTAAAAAAAGAGAGATAGCCTAAGTATTTCTTTTCACACTTTCTGCACTCTCCTGCTGCCCACTGACTGCAATTACGTGCTCCCAGTGGATCAGGTTGGTGGTGGTCCCAGTCTCACCAACAGCCACAATGACAAATCAGCTCTTTGCTCACTTCCACCAGCTCAGATTCCCAAGGAGATGGGTCACTAATGAGAACTTGCAATACAGGCTCTAGGAAGGGAAGACCCAAAATTTCCCTCCTTAAGAGGATCTGTGCTTCTCTCTACACTCTTCCAAGGGCACTAATCAGTTTGAGACCTGAGGACTTATTGTTGCCTCCTACTCTTTTCAGTCTGTGCTCAGTCTCCACTAAACAGAAGATGCAAAGCTAATGAAGTTAAAAAGTTAAGTTAGATTTTTTCCAGCCTCCTGATGTATTGCCTCCAATGAGTTATCTTTGTGAGTGTGTCTGTTGAGGGAAGAGGAGAGGATTTTAATTATATCTGAAAACGATTATCCCCATCTCTACAGAAGGGCTCTTGACATTTTTGAAGACTAGGCATCTTCTGTTATGCTAGCAATGGAGCGTGTATGACAGAAACAGAGCATGTTGCCTTTCCTAGTTGGTAAAATGACCCATGCTGCTAATGGCAAAGCCCTCAAAGCTTTCTGTTTAGCAGGATCCTACACAAATACAGATCAATAGCTTCAATTTGATTCTCACCAGTCCATCTGTAAAAACAGTATCATTCATATGTCTGCTGTCAACACAATTGCTCTCTCTGATCCAGACAATTTGTTGTTTGTTCCTATTTGTTCAGAAAAAAACCCTCTCAACATTCAGATTAATCTAAAAAAGCTACTCCTTTTCTAACTACTCCAGCTTCGTAATACTTTTGTCCTATCTCCTATGTATTAGAGAGCAGTTATCACACAGAAACACAGTTATTCTTTCTTCTCTTTTTAAAAAAAGCACAGAATGACTTTGAAAAATTCTTTCACTAATAGTGTCTTTAAACTAAATAGTAGTTATATTTTAATATAGGATACAGGTACTTCTGGATGGTGAGAGCACTTTTTACCATGCTGGAGATAATTCTGGAACACTGTAAGGTGTTTAAGGAGAACAGAACATAGAATGATGGAAGTTTTGGTTTGCAGGGAAACATTACATGAATTACTTAAACTCAAGCAAATGATGACTAAAAGTAGAGATGATAACAATCTGCAGGTGTCTGATGGAGACAAACGTAGAGGAAAAGCTTTTCTTAGGGTCATCCAAAGGGTAAAGTAGCAGAATGCTAGATGGACAAGATAAACTAATAGGTTTTCTCCACCTTTAATGACTATGATTCTATTATATTAAAACAGAGGAAAAGCTACAGAGAAATAGTGAACCCATTTCTAATCCAGACCTTCGCTGACAGATTAAATAGTACAGTAGATTGTAATTTCTTCTTTTGTAGTCAAATGTTAATTAGATTCCTTGCAGCTGTCTGTATATCCTTCTGAGTTGGCTGATGAGCACATTAACAATGTGAGCTGATTCAAGAGTAGAACGAAACTTCCTTATGAAGGATAATGACACATTTGAAGCACAGTCCCCCTGAAATACAAAACCCACTAGTATGCAGTGGCTGTGTTGCATATTTTATACCATGTGCACATGGCTTTGCTGCACTGTCAGGCTCCAAATAATCTAAGAATTTCTGCTCCTCCACCAACGCAGCTATCGAGCATTAAAAAATCAGAGAAATTGGAAGCTAATAGCTTATTTTTTCCATCTTTTCCAACTAGTCATAGGAACTAGTCAAGTCACTTGACACTTCTAAGCCTTCCCTACACATCTGTAAAATGAGGAAACATTACTTCTCTTGTTAGTTTATTTTTGGTAAAACCTCAGAGTGTCCTTGGTTGAATATTACTGAGGTGCAAACTATTATGCCACTATATCAGTGTTAGTTCCATTCATTCCCAGGCACTTTGTCATTTTCCTGGACCTTTAGCCAAGTAATAAACTGGAGGTGGAGGTCTCTGTCCAATTATCTTGTTCTAGAATTGCCTTGAAAACAGTTTTTTTCGCAGTCAGTTTTGTTCTGATCATTTTATTGGTAAGAATTAAAGTTCAAATTTGAAATAAAAAAATCAGTTGAATTCTTCTCAGAGACAAATTAATAAAATACTAAGAAGTGGTTTAAAATTCAACTCTGGTTTCTTCTTTAAGATTAAATTATCAGAAATCACTGCTTAAACATTATTCCACCCACCTAAATCCCAGGACCAAGATTTTGACACATAACTTTCCACTGAAATTAATGAAACTTCATGCCTAACTGCTCTTCTTGGCTTTGAAAAGTCTACCTTTTATTTTAAAACCTAGCACAGTATTTACATAACAGACTGAAACAGACTGAAGCTCTAGTTGTAACTAAGTTTAGAATAAATGATGTATATATTAAAAATCTGAGGCACAACTTTTAAAACATCTATGTGCTCATAAATAGCCATGAATACAAATTAGAGCAGGTTGGTGAGCTGGTATCACCTTCAACTTCAACAAAATAGATATCCAGTTGCCATCATTTCCACTTGCAGTTTGTTTTGCCAGCAGTTAGTTTTGGGGGTACTGCCTAAAAACATTCTTCAAAAGGATGAATACTGCAGCAGTTACATTACTTTCCGTAAGTCTGATGTTTTGTCCTTTTGAAATAATGAAATTAGACCCCAGGTCTGAAAAATGATCCTGTAGTGGAAGGAGAATGGAATACATGAGCTAATAAGTCCTATGATTCTTACTTATGATCTAATTGCCAGTCAAATAGAAATTATTTTTTTTAACATCAAATCTGATTTTTTTTCATTACATCAAAAAATTGTTTGACATGTGACTCTTCAAGGGGAACAAAATTTTATTTTTGCACTTTGCTGATGCAGCCTCTGCTTGAGCAGTGTTCTTGCGATAACCACATAAAGCATTCCTGTTCAAAGGTTCTGTTATTGTCAAGGAGATGAATTATAAAACAACTTCATATTGTACAATCTGCAGATTTTATTGACAAAGGTGTCAGGAGCAGAAGAACTGGGAGTCTCTCTGCTTGTCATGGGATAAATAAGAGGATCTTCAGAGCTCTTAGCTTTATTCAATTTGTTTAGATACAAGTTGACTGTGAGCATTGATTCGATGCGAGACCGGTTATGGATTTTTAGGTAGGTACATACACAGTGGGGAGTAATAGATAGCTCTGAAGTGAGTACAAGGCTGCAATTCACTTGGGAGGCTGCAGAGATCATGCAAGTCCAGCTGTGCAAGCATGCTGGATCAGGGCAGACGGATCTGGTCCTCCAACAGAAGTGTTTTCTCCTCCCACTCCAGCAACAAAATATTGTTTGATCTCTTCTCCCATGCAAACACCACGATGGGTCATATTTGTGTGATAGAGGGTCTCCACTCATAGCCTCTCATTATTTGAAGTTTAGTTTCCCACCCATATCACCACAAACAGCAAATGTCTGAGCTGCTGGGTAATGGAATCACAAAACACTAGCTAATTTGCTGGCTAAGATATGCTAGAGCATGAGACTAATGTAATATTTTGCTCTTTAACTATTTGGTTTCTACTCCAATACCATGCCTTTTCCTCATCCATATGCCACCCAGCCAGTCTGCCATTTCCCTGGGGACGTGGTCTTTGCCTTCTTAGGTATCTAAAAAGTACTAGCTTGCTGAAGGCGTGCTACTAAGCAGGTGCAGTTCATGTGAATGTCCAAGTAAAAAACATGATCCTAATCTCTCATCCCACTTTATCATGATTAAACCTAGTCCTAAAAACTCTTCCTTCCTTCAGGCAGAAATACTCTTGGGAGTCATCTCACTGGAAAGCCAAACCCAGTGTGGGTTTCCCTAGGAAAGTGAAAGTCAACATGAAAGTCAGTGGGAATAAATTGTTAGGATGGTGGCTGAATGAGAAGAATATCAAACTCTAAAAGATGATTCAACATCTTTTGCCCAGAGAATAAATTTTTAGTAACAGTGGAAGCTCCCCCTGCACTTCTCTGCCAACTGAGCTTATAAAGTATTTCTGCCGGTACTTCCGCTGGTGTTGTTGAAAAGACAGATGGTGCTCAGTGCAGAAGATGAGGAAAGAGGTAAGGGAGGGTGGGAATTATCTCATATTCCAGCCACCTAAAAGTTATATATCTAATCTTAACCAGTCATCTAGTCTGCCTCCATAAGGACAGGAAACTGTCACGTTGATTCAAATCTTTGGTCATATCTCCAAGAGGATCTTAACCACAAACCAACTCGTTTCACGCTGAAAATCTATTACATTGCAATTTTTACTGAGTATCAAGCTGGATGGGATTTGGTATGAAATCCCTGGAATAAAGGATTGTTTCCTTAGGCTTTTGAGCCATGTAGGCACTATGTATTATAGCAGTTATCAGGCTTTGACATTTCATACCCCATGCAAGATAGTTCAAACTTATCCTTTGCTGCTCTGCACGTTGTTGAAGTAATTAAAAATGGAAAATGCTCTGAAGCCTTTTGCTGGTAATGGTACTTTAAACATAAAAGCCCTCCTTCATCTTTGTTGACACTCTTTGGATTTGCACTGGTATAAATTACTTGTTCAGTACCAGTGTAAGTTTTGGCTTAATATAACACTGGAAAGAGAACAACATATTTAGGAATTGGGGGTTTTTTGGGTTTTTTTGTGTGTGGTTTTTTTATTTTTTCTTAGAAATTGTTTTCTTTCAGCCAGATCTCTAGCTAATTCTGTTTATTTTTCAATTCCCAGTGATGGTGAGAAACCTGTAACGTTTTGATCTTTCAAACATCCTTCACAAAATGCTTCAAGGTCTCTATCTTAGAGATAAGGCTGTTCTTCTATTTTATTATTTGTTCAGGCAGAGTTATTCCAAACTAAGAATTCAAACATTGTGTTTCTCACCACAAGTGTAAGCTGAAAGGGAAAAGGCAACTTGCACTTTTTCCTTTCTGGGGTGAACTGTCTCAACAGAAAGCTAAAATTGAAAATGAAGTAAAACTTATATGATACACTAAATTTAACTTCATTGGCTGTTTTCAAGTTATTCTGACAATTTTCCAACATCATCCAGTTTCAAAATAACGGATCATTAAAACAAAGCCATGAGAATGTTATCAGCTGATTGCTAAACAACAGTGAGTTAGAAGATCTGGCCCCTATTACTAGATATAATCCAGATTTGGGAAAGCCACTTAGCATCTCTGGATCTTGCCAGTGTTTCATAGAAGGATGTTGAAGAACTCCAGGCTGGACCAGTGCCCACTTCCCAGCATCAGCAGCACTGTCTGAGTCACTGATGTTGGAAATGCTGAAGGTCTACCCACGACAGATGGAAATACAGAACACCAATAAATCATAATATAGAGATGCTCAGATTTTAAGGATAGGGATCGCAGTTCACTACATATCTTTTTATCAAGCCAAGTGATTTGTGTGTGAATACACACTAGCAAGCACCAAGTCTTGATCTGTAATCTTTAAGAACTGGAGCATCTACACTGTGGTAATCAGTCATACCTTCATTATCACCTTGACTTTCCGTTGCATTCCTCCTAAATTGCTCTTTAATCTTTTTGCCAACAGTCAGGTGTCTGAGTCTGGATCTGAATCCCAGCCCTTCTCTTCACACTGGAGACCCTTCGGCAATCCATCAGCAGGATAACATCCCTCATTCTCTACGTAAATGGTGGCTGCTGTCTGTGATTAATCTTTCACTCCATTTTCCATTGGCCTTCCATATACTTCTCAAATTAAACACTATTTTCCATGGCATTTTTTATACTCCGATGCAGTTTCCTCTAATGTCCCACGGAGTCACTGTCACTATCTCACTGTTTGCCTTTCAGCTCTCCTTTTCTGGAGTACCTACAAACCCTTTCAGTCACATCAGTGTCCTTCCTGTCAAACTGACCAATACAGTCTCATTGCTCTTGTATCCACCTTTTCCCTCTATCTTTTGTTATATAATTAGATTACAGAGGGTTTTGATGGCTGACCAGCCCTTGTTACTGCAGGATAATGATGATAAAAAAATCCACAATGTATGCATGCAAGTGTTTGTGCTCACAAGTCTTCCCGTATCTCTGCAGCCCTCTTCTCACTGTGCTCATAAACCAGACACCATGCTGGGCTTGCAAAGCAGCTGTGAGAGCTGGAGGCCAGGTCAGCACAGCCTTCCCACTGCAGACACGGTTTGCTGGAGTGGGATGCCAGGTGGCCTGGGACACCCAGCAAATCCAATCTGCAAGAGGTGACCAGTGTTTAGTCATACATGCAGAGTAGGCACCCAGGGTTGTAGCCCAGCCACTGGTACAGAAACTCCAGGAAAAACATCCTGGAGCTTTCACTGCAAAAAACCCACAGTGGCTTTGAGTGGCAGTGATAGCAGTAGTACACCTCTTGCAAGATACAGCACATCACTGCACAGTTTCATTCTCTCTTCCTCTCCCATCTTCCTTTTGCAATAAGGAACTGAAAGTGTATTTGTAGGAGGAAAGGGCTAATTTGTTTAAGGACATAAGATTAATAAACTCCTCCCCTTATGAAAATATCCTGTGATTTTTAATAGCCATTAAATCCCCACAGGATATAATTTCTTAGGATTTAACTCAAAGGGCTTGTTCTGCCTGTAGTAAATGGCCAAGTACTCAATAGATCTGCATTAGTTTGGTAATGATCCTGCTGGCATGTGAAATTATGGCTAGACTGATCTGAGGCATATGGATTAAGCCGTTAAGCCATTGCCTGTTGTCTCTGTTTTTCATTTGACTTGGTAACTTCCTGAGGTCCTGAATTCATCCATGAGGGTAATGCAAGCTTTTCCTGGCAGTGGGTGAGCTGTCACGACTTACCTATGTGACATTTAAGTGGGGTAAAGGATTACTCTAAATGCCTTACTTAACCCTACTGAAGTTTGACCCATCACATTATATTTCAGTGTCATTTTTGCATGCGTGGTTCAGTTATTTACACTTAGTCATCTGTTTTCTTTGGAAAGTTTCAGGTATTGGACAAGAGCCAATCTTTAGCCCAAGGTTAACATAAACAGCAAACAAGGATGTTCCCAGTACCTCTCTAGAAGCAGTTTACTGACATGCCCTGTTTCTGACAATTTCATATGCTTTTAAAAAAATGAACTTAAGGAAATGTTGGCATGAGAAATGCCAAAATTCAGCCTTTTTAGAAAAATGAACTGTAATATGCTGCTTTAAAATAATCAGTTGAAATCAACTACACTAAATTGCTGCAAAGGACAGGAAAAATGGGTCTAGCCTCTGCTGAGATGGCTGATACCATATATAAGGTATACTTGTCCTAAGAGGTAAGGAAATAAAATGTCTCTTTTCAGCTTGAACTTCCAAGTTTTTCCTCCTAGTCAGTGACATAATGTTTCCAGCAAGCAAATGGCACTGCAGTCGCAGGGCTCCAGGCTGCTGCCTGCAGTGCCTTCCTGTGCAGCATCACATCGAGTTTCATGGGGTGGAGGAGAAGCACCTTGGACCTTTCTGTCATGAGCAGAGACATTACTGAACTTGTCAGAGGCTGTGCAGAGCAGCAGCAAGATGTGCTGCCAATCAGGGATTTGGGTCTCATGGGTATCCTCCCGAACTTCCCTGTCTCTCCAGCACACTGTCCCTCTCCATGTCAACCTCCGAGGCAGCTACAGGGGTGGGTCTGTGCCTCCAAAGCACTCGTCTTCTGAGCTGATCACAGCAGTGATCATTTTAGAAGTGATGCATCATTAATCACATCTGGGACCACAGGAATCCTGGGGGGAAGAGAGGGATATCTCCCCAGAGTAATTCCTGCAAATTATGTACTCCTGCCCATGGTACCCCTTCCCTTTCCTGGTAAAGGCACAGCATGGCTGTCTCTCCCACAAGCTGCAAAGCCTCCCTCTGGCAAAACAGCTCTAATCAGTGCCGCTCAGCAAATCACGGCAGTCACTTACGTTAACTTTATGAGTTGCACAACTGACACGCTCATGCAGATGTTGTTTGCAGAATACTGGAGTCGATGCCAGCCAGACACTTGGCACCAAGACCCAATCTGGGAGATGAGGAGCTTTCTAGGCTCATTCCTAACATTCATTATTTTCGTATTTAATAAGAAAATTGACGCGACACATCAGGGAGACTGGTCAGTCAGCTAGTATGGAAACTATTAGTGCAGAAAAATGAATAGCCTGGCAGTTAAATGTCTGCAACACCCACACACTCCCTGGAAACAACTTAGAAATAGGGTTATTCATCTGAATTTATCCCATGGTCCCTGGGTCTCAGAACAGTGGTTGAAAGTGGCTGAAACACTTTGCACTGCTTGTTGCTGGATCTGGGTACTCTGTGGTGAACAGTGAGTTTTTTTAAGGCAGACTTGTCTCAAGTCTTAAAATCCAGTAGTCAGAGCTCAGAAACTTTGCAGAAACACTTGTATGACACTGGGCGTTTTCCTGGGTACAAACCCTCTGCAGATCAGTTTTCTAATGTTGGTTTTGAGGGGGGAAATGTGGGGTGACTGGTTTTAGAAAGTCATCATTCAGTTATAGCGGGTCCTGGAAGTCTTTCTTCACAAATACTGTTTCCCATAGACACTGTCAGTCACTCTCTAGCACCAATACAGGGAAGGAATGTTGTTAAAATTTGCTTAATAAGAAAAGTCTCACTAACAGTGGCTCTTTTCTCTTGGGTTGCTACTTGCACCCAAGTCCCAGTTTCAGACAATGCAAATGAAAAACTCCCAGGTTCATCTTTCATTCTCTTGTATGGCTTTCTTCACTGCTTACATCTCTTTGGCTATATCTACACCAGTAAATAAAATGAGCCAGCGTCCACTGTCTGACCCTGAAAGCAAGCAGATGGCATGGCTTGTCTTATTAGGGCTAAATTTCCTACCTGAAACAGGGCAGCCTTATCTGTGTCTTGCGGACTGAAAACCAGTCCTGGCTCATGATGTCCACTGAGTCCTGCTCAGGTGTTATTTGGAGAGAGCTTACCAGGCACAGGCCAAAATGTGCCAGGGAGCAGGCTAACAGCAACTTAGGAAAGTCATCTCCTGTCCCCATTCAATCCACCAGCACAGATGTTCCCTTTGGGTCTGCAGCTCAATTCATCCGTTCAACATCATTGAGACCAGTGGATATTGAAGAGATTTGCACTCATGTTCACGACAATAAAGCTTCCCCCTCAACTCTTATCTTAGGATGTGATGAATCACCTTTTCAAAGTTGCTTCCTGCCTCCAGTGACTACAGGAGGAGCTCAGATGACAACTACCGGTTGCTTAACTTTTGGGTGGCTAAAGTTAGATGAAAATCCCATGGTAAAAGATTAAGGACTTCTTCCATTTTAAAATCTGTATGGTATTAAAACCAACCTCGATTTTGCAGGGAATGAAGAAGTCCTACTTAGAACATATGCAGTTCAGTTCTTTCCTGTGAAGTTGCCATATGGCAGTGGAGTGATGGGAAGAAGAAAAATATTGACAGTGATGATATATCTTATTACAGAGCATACGGACCAAATTTTCCTCTCAGTTACACTAGTGAAAATCTGGAGTGAACAGCCCTGTCTTGATAGGAAAATCAGATCAGTCAGTGGATATACAAAGCCAATTATGAGAGTGAAACAAAAGCAAACTTGAGAAACATTATGGTATAGTAAAGAAGACATGTGGTAGGATGCCAGAAGACAGGAAGTCATTGGACCCAGCACGCTTACTCTTCCTTTGAAAAAATCATCCAATCTACAGTAACCACAAGCGGTCAGGATCTTGTTTTATGCCTGAACTTGGCAAACTGAATGAAAGCTGCCCCAAAACATCTGTTCTGGGTTCCAAACATTTATATAGCCCTTTGTTAGAGTACCAAAGATGGCATCACATCAACAGAAAGGAAGCATTGCAGAAGAAAGCAGTACAAGGATGCTAGAGGGAAAAGTCCAAGATTAACACAAGACCTGCAATGTTCTACACACCAATAACTTTCATTTGTTCCTTGCTGAGAATTCAGCTGATCAAAACTTTAAACTACATTTGACAGACAAAACCAGCAAGTGCTTCAAGGAGAGGTGCATTCCTATTTCTATACTACTTAGAAATACATTATGGGCAACTTGGAAGCAAAATCTACTATGTTAGAAAGACATAAAGGCAAACATAGCTGAGAAGACTTCTGGAAATATAATGGGAAGTATATTTAGTCAATAATAGCCGAGTATGGTTTCTTTGAAACTTAGTCTTGCAACCAACTAGCAAAAAGAACTATTTTCTATTCAGGATCTTTTTCGGACCATGTAATCAAACATGAAATGTATAGGATTTTGGACCTATATGGCAGGATGGTGCCATTCATGTAAACTAGAAGAGGTAAACAGCAAAAACTCAGCCAGACAAATACAAAGCCTGAAAAACCCAAACAGAATTACCAACAGCAATTCTGCACACAAAAGAGTTAAATTGTTACTTAATAAATAAACTATGTACATTTTTTCTTGGAGGCCTATAAAGACTGAGTTTTTGCAAACGAGTTCAAAGACAAACTATAGCCAACTCAGTGTCCACAGTTTCTCTGGAAGCAGCATGGAACATTTGGCCAGAAGAAATGGTGCCAACTATCCAGTGCAAAGCCTACACTTTAATTTGCCAAAGCAAAAAGCTGTGATTTATACCTCTGAAAGGAAGAGGTAAAAAAAAAAAGAAAAAAAAAAGAATCTAACAGTACATTCTGTGTAGGTTTATTATTTTGCCAACAGTTTGTGGGTTGGATGATGAGATACGTTCCTGAAGATTAGACATCACCATTTTTTTTAAACAAACAAAACAGCAGGAAAAATCAAAATTCCCCTGAAGCAGAGGCAGTCCTTGTGAAAGTTCAGAGCTGTTGTGGCTCCCCCTTGGCTCCATTTTTTTTAAAAAAGAAAATTCATCAACCAATAGTGTTAATCAGCTTTGGCTCACAGACAGCATTTTTGCTTCCAGTTGAGGACAATTAGAGGCACGGTGTCAACTGGTCATTTATTAGGTTGTGTAAAGCTCTGTGGATACACATTGTTTTTGTGACATCAAAAAATTCTCATGAAAAATGGTACTGTTACACATGTAGACATCCCCTGGTTTCTTCTCCTTTTAAACTCAACAATTCACTAATTCAGAGGAAACTTAAGTAGTGTGTTGGAGACTAAATGCACACACAAAATCAACTGACAAGTGAAAATCAAGTGGGGTAGATGGTGAGCTACTATTCCATTTGTTCAAGCCTGTAGTATCCTTTGTAGTATGGCTAAGGGAATAGGGTCCTGATCTACATTAATATTACATGATGAAATTTAAAAGATGAAGATGTGGTCCTTCATAATTATTGTGACAATATTGCCATCACATGATTGTACAACACAATTTCTTCAGGCCTCCTAAACAACCAAAACCCCCTTAATGGATGTTTCTAGTAGGTGATCCACAAATATGTTCATGGTAGAGCCTCAAGAAATTATTCAAAATTTGGCCAGATGTTTTGGTTAAAAATGGAATATTATTTCTCAGAGAGGAATCTTTTTCATTGTCATGACTTCTCCTAGCCACCAAAGGCCTATTAGGAGACTGCAAATTAAAAGCCAAAATAAATACATCAACATTGTGCAATAAAAGAGGCCTGCCAAAAAAAAAAACAAACCCAAAAAACCAAAAAAACCCCAACAACGCTGCATGAAATCCCAAGGGATGAAACAATGTCATTCTGCAGCCTGAAAAATATCACTTATTGCTGAAAAAAGGCACTCATAGGTTGACACTGTTAGATGGTTCTTCTGGGTTTCTTGGCAGTCAATCTAGAAAATCTACTCCTTTAAAGTTGCCTTTAAGGTATCTTATATAATCCTAGTTAAAACAACAGAAATTTGGGATTCAAAAAACCACACTTAGGGCAATTCCAGGCACTTGCTGTAATGCTAGTCACAGTCTTCCAGTCCCTAAAACGTGTGTAGGATTTCAGCACACCACTACCTAACTGTGACTCTCCTCCTTAGAGGTAGCTGCCCATTAATGAATGAATGAATTCTCTTTGTAAACTTCATCTCCTTTGGCAACACCCAGGGCTGAAGGCATTCAGGCAATGTAAAGGTATCTTTCTTCAGGTCCTACTTAGTATAAATCAGGATGTATCCTTACTGAAATCTTAGCTCTGCCCACTGTTTCTCTCTGCTGAGCTTCGTATTTTATGAATCATGCTATTCCTATGGAGCTGGTTTCCATGAAGGCTCTCATCTTTAATGTTTTTGTTCCTAATAGACTGGTCACATTTCAACTTTCACTTCTTGTGGCAGGATTTATAGAAAATATTATGAAGAGAAAAATACCCCATGAGTTACCAAGTGTAGATGGTAAGAGTATTTACTATTGTGGTGGGAGAGAAAAAGAAGGGATTCAAAAAGTGATTCACAAGGACAAAAGCCAATGTGTTAATCAGGGGAAGGAGGAAGAGATGTCTTCCACAGACACATCGTGCCATTTTCTTCTTCTACAGGATTTCTCTTCCATATTCTTTGTATGGGATACCGGATGAGGTAGATGCAATATGGCAATTATTATGTTCTTCTGAAACGTGGTAATTGAATAAAACACAGAAGTGTAGTACATCAAGTCGACACATGCTTATAGAAATACATATGGCTGATCAGTCTTCACAGCAACTGGATTCTTCTTATTTGTATGACTTTCACAAACTGCACCTTCTTTTTTTTTTTTTCATTTTTTCCTTTTTTTTCCTCTTTTCTTTTTCTTTTCTTTTTTTTCTTTTCTTTTCTTTTCTTTTCTTTTCTTTTCTTTTCTTTTCTTTTCTTTTCTTTTCTTTTCTTTTCTTTTCTTTTCTTTTCTTTTCTTTTCTTTTCTTTTCTTTTCTTTTCTTTTCTTTTCTTTTCTTTTCTTTTCTTTTCTTTTTTCTTTTTTCTTTTTTTCTCTTCTCTTCTCTTCTCTTCTCTTCTCTTCTCTTCTCTTCTCTTCTCTTCTCTTCTCTTCTCTTCTCTTCTCTTCTCTTCTCTTCTCTTCTCTTCTCTTCTCTTCTCTTCTCTTCTCTTCTCTTCTCTTCTCTTCTCTTCTCTTCTCTTTCTTTTTCTTTTTTTCTTTATCTTTTTCTTTCTTTTTCTTTTTCTTTTTTCCTTTTTCCCCTTTCCTTTTTCCTTTTTCTTTTCTTTTCTTTCTTTCTTATTCAATTTTGTATTATTTTCTAGGACCTTTTAAATCAAGATTATGCCCCACTGACAAATTTTCCTATAGGAGGGTGATAGTCATCAAGAGAACAATGTCATTTGGATGAAATAAGACTCCCTAAGGAACGCCTTAAGAGCTGGCAAATCTATAAAGCTCCTACAGAAAGGTAACCCAACTTGTGATTTGGTCTTTTAAAGTAAAATATTAGGGATGCTTTATAGATTTGGAGCATTTCTCGTTACAGGAAAGAGAAGATCACTGCTTTCTTAGGCTATCAATATATATTTGTGAGGCAGCAATAATTCTTCCACTGAATTTCATGTTCCCATTGAAATGTCTTTATTTGTTTTAAACAAGGCGAGAATTACAAAATGATACTATGCTGACAAGATCTAAAAATAAAGTTGCTTGGCAATTGTGTTAAAATAAGCACTGCTACTAGCTTGATGTAAATAGGAGGGAAACCATATCCTAAAAATTACTTCTATTGCCTCTGGGCATAGTCACCCAGGTGGAGAAATGGCACCTGCTCTTCTTTAAGTCATTTATCAGTTCTGGGGGAGAAAATCTCTGGAGAGCCTATCCCTATCTGTAGAGAGCAGGTCAGTACTGCTCTATTTCTGTCTTTGGTATCTCTGCATAACTTTGTGGTTGATGCTGCAATAAGAATTACTGACACTCATGCACAATGATGAATTTAAGTCTGTTGCAATTAGCTGTTTCTCACTATGACACCGACCTTCTGGCATTAGACCTCCCTGCACCTTGGTTTATCCGTCCATGAAATGAGGGTAAAGATAGTGACCTCTCTTGTAAAACCAGTCTGAGATTTACTGCTGAAAAGCATCATGTACAAATTAGGTAGAATATTTAACACCTAATAGCATATGTAAAAAGAGCACAAACTCCACTGGCTTGTCAACTCTCATCAAGAGACGCACTCTTGCGATATTCACTTCTGCCTGAACTTGACTCAAAGTGGCCAGTTTACATGAGACTCCATTGACCGCTGGACAGCTTATACTGGAAAAATTTTACTTGGTCTTCAAGATATCTCTTGTCTTGTGAATTAGGAATTGCCCCTGGGGGCAAATGTAAATTCTGTCTTTGATGAGGGAATAACACTTAACAATGGTAATAACAGAAGGGATGATGCTTTCTCATTACAGCAATGGGTTGGAAAAATGAGTGTTCTTCTGTGGCAAAGGTCAATACCAAGGGGTAATTCATTTGGTCCAATTTAGCGGACCGAACACTACCAGGACAACGCACGACAGCCAGGCGGCAATGCCAGGACCCCTCTTGCACACTGTCAGGAACAACAGAAGCTGCCAATACCATGTTAGGCACATGAAAAGAGCTGCCCCTGGTGCAGAGAACCTGCTGGTAGGACCACACCAGCCATCTGGATAGCCACTCAGCCACCTTTTCCTGAGGCCATCTCTTCCTGGTGGCTAGCTGAATGGTAGCATCCCTTGGGTGTTTAGTGGCATCATCTGGAGTTATACTGTTAGTGGCAGATGTTCCCCCTCCCTCCTGCCTTTACCCTGTAGCATTTGTCCGTGTTTCACATACCAGTGGAGTCAAAGTGCTTAGTGAGTAAGTTTATAGCATTCTTCATTAAGAATTTACATATAGGAAAAATTAAACCTGACTAGGAACCTAATGAGCTATTTTGTAATTTGATGAAACAGTGTGACCTACCAAGGGATTTAGTCCAAGGAGTTTTGTGTGCTAATCTAATGTTAAGCACAAGAAGGACTTTGGGGAGACCAACTTCTCTTGGGTGTCTTGCCCACCATTGAAACTGCATGGCTATAATTAACATCAATCATACTAGAGAAATGGAAGACCAAAAGCTACCTGGGGGACTATAGTGCTCAGGATGAGAAACTGTGCTAGCCGACAGAGTCATTGGGGAGTAATTAGGTCTTTTGCAAATCCTAGTAGTACTCTCGCATCTCCAGCTACCTTCTGGCATATCTTGCTTAAACACTGAGTGCTGGGTGAATGAGGACTCTGGGATAGATGGGATAATACTGAGAGGAGAAAAAAAGGCAAGCACTCTGGCCAGCATTCTTGGTGTGAGAGGCAATGTCTCTTCCCTGGTACATTTTAACCAGTGTAAATATATCAATACTATCCACATTTTAAGTAGGCTTCTTTGTGATTCATGATGAATCAGAGCATTCAGCTGCCCTGCTCTGTGCTCAGGTATGGTGTGAAAGTGAAGTAGAAAGTGCCATCAAGTCATAATGATACACTTTGTTTATAGACCTCATTTCATTTCCAACATTTCAAAGCCTTGCCAGTATTAATTAATTAAAATCTTGCAACAGCTCTTTGAGTTGGGCAAGGACTATTATATTGTTATATCAGCTGGTAAACGTGGACACCCTGAAGGGTAGATTGAGACTGTCTGCTTTAGGCACTCAATTTATTCATTGCAACATCTAAAAAAAATAGGCACTTGGCTCCAACAGAATGATTCAGATCACTTAAGGCAGGTGCCTACGCAAACTATACAAGCAACGCAGAGACGGATGTCTCTGAAGTAGCACCCAAACGATGTTCACACATTTCTCCATCAACTGAATGGTGAGCTGTGGGTCCCTCATGGGATGATTTAGTGTGGTTGCATGCAGCCACTCAGGCATAGGCACAGGAACTATTATTCTCACGAGTGTCGCTGGGTAAGTGCTTAATTCAAGGCTCAACAGTGTGCAATCCTGCTTATGTGGGAATCAAAATGCAAATTCCCTTCTGAAGGGCAAGCACCTGTGTTGTGGGATAAGTGGGAGGAGGAAGCACAAGATACTAATGATTTGAACACTTATCCAGAAAATAGAGAAGTAGAGATCTAGGCTGTCCAGCCCAAGGGGGTCTGACCCCAGAATTTCCACTTACTCGGACTATAGAAGGCTACAGGTAAGGCTGGAGTGGAGGTATTGCCTCCTCCTGATGAAGGTTGATTGCTCAACAACCAGAAGTGTAAGATGCAGAAAGTAGAGAGTTTCAGCGCAGTGGAAGAGGAGGTCTCTTGTTTGTAAATCTTCTATTTTAGAGTTCTATCAGATAAATGGCATGTATTGAGTTAGGCCAGGGAACAGGCGTTCCCTCATGCCCCAGGCTTAGCTGGCACTTAGGAATGCCTGTGTGTTGCCACACTGCCAGAATGAGTTGTCCCTCTCCTGTACCCTGATATCCAGGTCCTCCACACTCTGCACTTGCTAGCTGGCAATTAGGGAGACATTTGTTCCATCCAAGAGGAAAGCTGGCCATGGCCAAGATGACAGTGTGCTCCAGGCTCTGCTCCAGGCACTGTGTGGACATGCACCACACAACTTTGGCTCTTTACCAGGTGCAATATTGCAATGCTAGCCTGAAGTCCCCAGACCCCAGTATCCCTCCTGTCACTTCCCAGAGCACACAGGAAGCAGATGGTTGCAGAAAAGCCCCTATTTTGGCATCCGTATTAGAAAAAGAACCACCCAGAAATACCTATAATTGTACCCCAGGGTTACAGGGAGGTGTTGCCCAGTGGAGATCAGGATCAAGTGCTGTGCAGCGTGGATCGGTCTGCCCAGTCCAGATGCTCCCAGCTCTCAGCTGTGTGAACACACGCCAGCCTGCAACAAGCAGTTCAGAGGCATAGAGTCTCTTTCTGATTTGGCCCTTAAAAACATTATAAACATGCCCCAGATTTCTCTTGCTGAGGTGTTCCATGCCAGCTCAATGTCACCTAAAACTTGTGGGTTTGGTCAGGTCGTGACTTAATGAAGTGGGCCTTTTTCAACACCTCGGGAGATATTAGCAGCTCCTCACCCACTTGTGAGTCATGATGGACTGCCAGAAGCTGTCGATCACTGAAACCATATGCTTATGTGCTTAAGTTACTCTTAAGTCCAAAACACACTGTCCGTATTTATATACATAGTTTCTCTGGGACGTACGTCCTTCAGTTGAAACGGACTGAGCCATTCCCTGGGACTTAGACACATCCAGTTTGTTCTCACAGGGACTTAAGTTGACTCATGAATGGTCTAAATCACATTCACTGACTTCTTCAAACTATGCAGCATCTCAGAAACAGCCGAGAAAAAGTCTCAGGAGTCCTGAACCTGGGATTGAGCCTGATTTATTATAATTTCTACCTGCTAGGAGTTTCTTTGATCTCAGCAAGACTCTCTCCCAATTAGCAGTAGAGAAGGAGAATTTGGGTTAATGCATCCTGCTCTACCCACTCTTTAACATAAGAGTGACTCCTATTAGCGTTTTAGCAGTTTGTCCTTTTATGCAAGAACTTTCACAGCTGACTTGGCTAAACTTTTAATGGGTACGCTTCTAGTGTGGGAGGAAATGTTAAGCACTCCTTATTGTTAGTTAGAATTACACACCCAAATGCCATAGCTCCATCCAGAGTTCCCAGGCATCTAGCTACTTTACTATCTACCACAGCATACTATATCACAAATAAGATCTTCCTTACCGCCTGAAGTAATGTCATGATGCAGCGTAGGAGCCAAAGAATGCTGGGTTTGCAAAATGCATGCATTGCTTCAGATTGCAATAAATTAAGAGGAGATCAGGCAACAACCATTAATTTCAGTGCAATAGATTTCTCTGCTCCTCTTATTTACCGAGATGTTGTCTCACTAGATCAAATCAATGAAATTACGACAGATCACCCAGCGTACCGACCACAGCCAATATCTGCCTAGCATCTTGGAGAGGCATCCCTTTATCAAATGCCTCCAGTTTCTGTCTGCCACATCTCTACCGTTCAGTCTGTTCTGTTGGAAATAGAAAAGTTAAAGTTCTCCAATGTACTTGGCTGAGTCAGAAGCTCTTTTGGGCAGTCATGCACAGGCGCACGTATTGACTGCCCTGCTAGCAGTAAATTTGGCCCTGCCGTGCCAAAGGAGATGTGCTATTGTCCTTGGGTGCACTTCTGGGAGCCACGTGTGGGGCGTACACAACTCCACCCTCAGCTGAGGTGGGAAACTTGTTCAAAGTGGTTTTGAGGTTTTGTTAAGAAGCAAAACAGGAAATCTGCATGAATCTGGAGTTTAACTATTTTTTCAACTTGTTGCTCTCCCAGAGTTGTTGGGTTTTTTTAAAATGGAAAATAAATAAAT
Source organism: Strix aluco (assembly GCF_031877795.1). Lineage (NCBI taxonomy): Eukaryota > Metazoa > Chordata > Aves > Strigiformes > Strigidae > Strix > Strix aluco. The sequence goes on along the minus strand of NC_133971.1, from coordinate 91,611,353 downwards.
ATCATAACGACAAACATTTTGTAACTGACCACGTCCCAGTTCTGGTATAAGCTCAAGGTTTTACTGGTGCAGACTAGACTTCAAACAGCAAAGAGAACGTGGAGTAGTCTAGGGATTTTTTCTTTTCTTTTTTTAAGCAAACCAAGCAACTCAAAGGCTGTGTCAACTTACTTAAGTGCTCTTTATGCCAAGTAATCATAGCTGGCACAGAAAACAATGCTGACTATTGCTCCCTTCCCTGCCTACACTGGAGGCGAGGAAGGCCAAAGACACAGAGCTGAAACGGCAGCTCTGTGCCATCTGGAGAAACTCCATATCCTCAGCCTGGCTGCTTGGGAGCAGAGGAAGGACCACTGAGTTCTTCTAAAAATCTGTGAAAAGGACAACAAACACATCAGTGGGGTGAGGAGCATCAGCGCAAGCCTTCCTGCTCCAACACACTGACCCCCGTATGCAGTACCAGTACCATTGCTGAGGGCATCTGGTGCCCTGTCCCTTCTGTCACCAACCTTCCTTCTGGTAACCATGAAAATGATAAGAGCTGGTTTTATAGCCTTAGCAATGTGGGCCCTTCCCAGCCCTGAGAAACCTATGGTGAAGCCATCAAGTTGTCTCAGGAGCCCGGGAATGGGAAAGCCATCACTACTAGCCTCAATGTGAGACCTAATGGCAAAAAACTCCATCAACAGAACAAGAAACTACTGAATTTTGTGGTATGCTGCCAATCCACATTCCATGACACTGCTGAGCAAACTCTACCTAGATGACTTCACAACTCTGCTTCTAATTCTGTATAATGCTGGGCTTGAGTCAGATTCTGTGATGAGATATGCTGTTGTCATTCACAAACAACCGCACTAAGAAAGTGAGTTACTGATAGGCATAATACAAATTGGCTGAGCTACATCTTGCAAGTGGGATCAATCAGACAAGTTAGTCACAGTTTGCTCCCGGTTTATTTAAGCTTCCTGCGTGTACTGCGTAAGGCACCAGCGACACTTTTGCTGCTGCTCCAGCATCACTCTGACGTCAGCACTTTGATTTGATTTTCTGTCACTGTTCTCGTAGATTAAATTTCATCCAGTGACCCAGGGCTTGATAGCTCATTAGCAAATCCCTCTGAGTCATCTAGTCCTGCCCTTGCTTGACAGTTAGCTCTACATTGTACATGCTCCTGAAGCCTCCTGAAATCAGCACCACCCCATGTGAAAGCTCGGTCAGATTCAGTGATGCTGCAAAAGCCTATGGGGATCCATGCCTAGCTGCATGTTTTCAATGACAAATCACTAACAATTCCTATTACGAGTCTTTGGGTCTTTTCAAGTCATTGAGGTTGTGTAAAAACTCCTCCATGAACAGTCAAAGCTTTCCTTTCCCACCCCTCCCCTCATCTCTTGATCTGTAGGGGAATTATTCTGGCTTCCTTCTCAGTGAAACCTTAAAACAGGACATTCTTACTCTTTTTGTTGTTCAGCATCATTATTGTAATCAGGCAGACTAAGGCAGCTGCGATAATGCTCTTCCAGCTTTCTTTTGCTGTGACAAGTGAATATAAAACTCTCAGTAGGCAGTGGGAATGGAGAAGCTGCCTCAGATCATGCTCTGGAGGTCACAGACCCCAGCTCTCACTTCTGCAGTTGAATAGGACAGGATGCAGGTTGCCCTGAGTGCATTATGATCCCTCTCACCAGCAGATATCTTGAGCTCAGCTTTTCCTATGTCAGCTTTGAGTCACGCTGACCAGCAGGTTAATAGTGAAAATACAGCCATTGTTTTGTTTGACTTTCTCCATGTACCTGAACAGACTTCTTGCCTTGTACCTAGAATATCAGTGCCTCTGAGCAAGAAATTATATTGTGTATAGTCCAGAGCTATGCCACACACCTTTCCTTCTAACTCTTCTTAAACTGCCACTTATACAAGTATCCAGGCTGCACACTGTCAATATCTTAATCAACCCTCTTCCTCCAAGCTAAGAAAATGCCTACAAATGTTGAACTGAGGCTGGTTTTGGCACCTGGCAGGTAGAGCACAGCTGCGAGGACTCCAGTGCATTCCCACTGAAGCCACAGATGGGACTTCCCAGCCTCACATTCTCTTTTTGCCTCAACACATACTTCGCTCCAGAAGTCAACCTCACTGATTTCAATGGGGAGATGCTTGATTTACGCCGGGCCGAGATGAGAATCCGGCCATGATTCTTTATTGCCTTTTAAAGCCAAGAGCCCAGCAGAAGCCAATTGTATCTGACACGAAGCTGCTGCACACCCAACATGGAATCTGCACAACTCCATAAACCAGCAGTGGCCTAAATAAAAACTTCAAACAAGACATTCTGGCATTGGCCAGAAAGAGCGAAGATAAATAGCTGGGAGCTGCCAAGTTGTGAGGGAAGAACTGCCTGACTGTTGGACAGAGAGCAAAGTAAGAGGCAGAAATTAGGCAGGGTGCTGGGAGGCTTGTAACACTCCCAAAAAGCAAAGAGGTCACAGCATTTAATTTGATTAATTCATCACCGGTCCAAAAGACTTTGTACTGAGCCTTAGGCAGCGCAATAAACATACAATCATTAAGAGAGGAAATAAAAGATTGGTTGGGTGGTAAATACTCCAGCTCCCTCTCCCACTCCAGCCTCCCTCTTGTTTCTTCTCTCCTTGGTCGCTGCAAACATTGGAAACAACACAGCAAGAAAGCGGTAGCATTAAAACAACAACAACAACAACAAAACTCACTGTATTTCAAATGTCTTGCTCAAAACACTTTCAAGGAAAGCTTTGACTTGTTTTTCCCATCATTTTTTTTCCCTCAACAGCCCATTCTTCTAGGAAGCACCATGGGCAGAATGGAGCAACAGTCAAGCTAGCTTGGCCTCCTCTTCTCAGGACTGCCAGAAGACTTAGTGGAAAACAACGAGAAGGATGTTTATCCTAAGGGGGACAGATAGTGCTCTTGGAGGTCATTTCAGTAGTTTTGGTTGTACTCCTAAGCATCCAGGGACCAAACAGCTGTTTTGATGAATGTAATTGTATTTACAAATAATGGTATTTTGTAAAGCTCTGATGTTAACTTTTATGGGCCAGATGGCACAAACGCTCACCGCGTAACTGTACAGTGCCTGTCCCTCACCACAGGACACAGGGGGAGGGCACAACCCCCCACTGACACTGGGGCTGGAAAACTTTTGCAGCTGCTTGAAGCTATGTAGGAGCCTGGAGTGTCTGAGGAAACCACAGCAGAGGCAGAGATGGGGAAAGGGACGGTGACTAATACTCCATACATCCTCAGCGAGTGAAGTTCACGTCTGGCTCTTCTCCCATCTGCTTCAAGCACTGCCACAGCTCCCACGCTGCGTTTGCTGGGCATCACTGTGTATCAGACCTCACCGTGGCTCTGTAGAGCAGGAAACTGCTTTTATCCCCATTTCCCAGACAGACACTGAGGTTTACTGCAAATTAAGACACATTTCTATAGTCATACGAGAAAACTATGACATGGAAGATGGGTCTCCAAACCATGGAACACGCATGAGCCTGCCACTGCATCTGTGCACCCAGTGTCATATGACACCCAGGTCCCGTTGAGTCAGATGCCACTACTGAAGAAAGCAAGGTGACTTATACACGTGTTTGAATTGATATCTAATGAACTTCATTCCTCACCTGATTGTCACCTCTCCTCCCTTGTTCCAGAATGTAAAGGTGCATCCATGAGTATATATGCAAGACCCAGCCAGTAGAGACATTCATTTTGCGTCTCTAAGCTGGTCAGATGAGAAAATGTTTGTCAAATACAGTGTTGGACCACTGTTTCCACTATTACTGAAATAATGTGTTCACTGCAGAATAATGAACCAACTCTGTGATTCTGGAGCTATTAAAAAAATTATTAATGGAAATTATTATTATGCAAAAATCAGCAAAGTTTGATTAATGAGAGAGTTGGCTAACCCTATTTGCCTGCATCTTCCATATACATTCAGAAGAATAAATATTCTTAACCAATACTGAAATACAGATCCTTTCTCAGTGTAAAACCGTGGCTGATTAATACTTCACGATAATAGTCCAGAACTGCAAATGCAGTTTCTTAAATAAAACCCTTAAACATCACCCCCCTCAAACCAAAACAAAACTCATAGTGGCTTTGCCAATATTGCACCATGTTTTGTGTTTGCTCATAGCAAGTCCTGTTTTAAATCACACTAATGCATTTGACTTCTGAGAGAGGATGAACCAGAGATTTATTCAGTGCTGTGTGGCAACAGCCCATTCCAGCAGGAAACTGAGCCATGGAGGGGAGTTTTGTCAGGGAAGAAATCTCATCTGGATAAATGACACTCTGCAGCAGAGCATGGTTACTTATCTGTGTGTTTGTACTGACATCAGATGAATGCTGTTCATTCGTTTGATTGTCACTTCTCCTCCCTTCCAGTATTCCTCCTACTCTCCCTTTGGAAGATTTAATCATGCAATATAAGGCCTTTTCCTTACAAGGAACAAGGGCACTTTTAAGATAAAGACACTGGAAAATAACTTTAAACAAATACAACACACAGTCGTGCATTTAGTAGGAGTGACTTATTAAGTACGCACGCATGACACAGCCCCTGTTCTCCCACTCAAGCCATAGGGCCAAACACTACTCACTGTGTGATGCCCATCCTCCATCTAAAGCTGATAATGATCCCTTCAGAGTTAAACCAGCACCATACAGACTAGCTGAGGAAGAAAGGTCAAATCAGAAAAAATTCAGTTTGTAGCACTCCCGGACATTGAGGGGAGAAGGTGTGGGGGGCTTGTAGGCAAGTTAAGCATTCATTTGTAAAGCATGTTTGTCATGCTAACTATCCAGCATTCGAAGACTGATGATTACTACCTTCCTAATAGCTGCATATGATTAACTTTATATTCCTGTAAATTTACTGTGCCTGGTGTTTGTGCTATATCTGATGAAACTCATGTACTTATTAGCTGATCTTTGAGCCATGATGCCCAATATGCAAGCAACGTAATCTTTGCTTGTATATAATTTTTTTTTCAAAAAAAGAGACAGAAATACTGTGAGTGTAAAGTAGCATAGACCTTGATTAGCTTCACTATAAAGAAAAGCAGAAATATAGTCCTGCATATAGTGCCTTTTGACCTCTGCTTCACCCCCAACTACATCCTGGCCTACAATGATTGTAACTAGGACACAATCAGACAGGTTGTATACATAAATTACCATCTTATCTATGAACCTTAAAATGTTAAATGTGCTTTTCCTCATTTGCCCACCTAAGGAAATAGGGAAGAGGTAACCATTCTTGCTTTTTATCAAGGCACAAGCTATGGCATCGACACAGCAATGTGTCTTCTTCAGCATCATGTATGAGAGCGTAGCTGGCAGACTCATGACAAGGAGGTGTGGAGTTTTCTGTGAGGACCTCTTTAAAATACAGCTCTGCTCTCACTCTCCCCAGCCCAGATGTGGCACCAGTGTGTGGCCTCTCCCTGGGTCCCTCTCCTGGGGCTTTAGTAACTACTGGAAAGCAGATGAAAGGATCAGCCATCCAGCTGTGCGCAGTGCCTCTGGTCACAGAGTGACAGGGGGGCCCCAACAACGTTTTTCAAATGCATAAGTTGTACCTCCTGAAGGAGTGAGTCAACCTAGTCAATGCTTGGTGTACAGAACTTGAAAGTTCAGTTTCAGATGTGCCCAAGTGACAGTAAAACTGTGGCAAGGCAGGATCTAAAACACTTGCTGCTGTATCCTTGCCTATAGGCCAGACTAATGCCACTGGACTAGTCTTCTACATCAGCCAAACAGGAAAGCAGGGTTTAATTCGTTTTAATTAATTAGTCTTTCTAAATGCAGGAGGGTTGCGTGAGCACAAGGAATCTTACAAAAATAGCAATTTCAGATTTTCTGAAAAATACAGCAGGAAACAAGTCATGGGAAGTGGATGGTAATGAAAGTGGGAAGAGTTATTAATTAGTATTTATGGAAAGGAGTCCAGTTTCTCCAGAACAATGATGGAGAGACAGGCAGTGCACTGGGAGAATAGCCATATGCATTAACACTGTACATTTAACCCCAAGAGGTCCCAAGAGATGTAAACTGAGCCAAAGCTCACAAGGTCCCCACTAACGAATGGCCAGTGCTAGTCCAAGCAGGTGCAGTACATGGAATGGATGTTTGCTGTAGCCAAACAAGGTGGCTGCAGGCACTACCTCAGTGGGACCCTTGACTCTTGTGCCAGGACTACAACCAGCTCCTGCAGAAAGTAGGAGGGACATCTCTTCCCTCGACATCCTCATCTTTCTAGATTGTAAAATCATACGTAGGCTTTACGGTTATATGGCGGGACTGTTTTCTACCATATGCATGATCACTACATAGCACCAGGGCACACTGAACTTTCCAGAAATGGCTAAGTGCTGTTACAACATAGATAATAATAATAACAATACAATGGTACCTTCACCAACACACTACACTGAAACAAACTGCAATGCCTGAATGCCAGAGCACTAAAAGGCTCTCTCATCACTCTTATCACAGATATCTCTACTGAGCGTGGGTGATTTTCGCTCCATATTTCATCTCCAGCAACATACAATGAAGTTGAAAACGGCATTACTGAGCATGCCAAAATGCCCATGCAGTAAAGATAACACTGAAATTGTGATATAAATCTATTTTCAGCTTTCATCTGAATATTCAGGATGTCTCCTCTTATCTCTGTTATATATTATTTTTATATTGTGAAAGATGACAAATATCAAATGGCAAGAGCAATCAGGCTACGGAAATCACCTCCTGAGACAGAGCTGTATGTTCTCATAGGGCGTTTTTGTTCTTTCACCTTTTATTTCTAGCATTAGTCAATCACTGTTTAGCCACCTCAGAGCAATGCAAGGTGAATTAGGAGAAAGAAGGTCAAGGTTATCATGGAAAAGTTTAATCCCTTCTCAGCGGGAACTGGTTAATAGTTATGGCTAGACTCAAGTGCGGACCTCTGTTGGGAATCCCAGTGAAGGTCAAAGGCAGAAAGGAAAAAAAGCTGCACTGAGATCTTAGACAGTCATAAGCAGACAGATGTTCCTAGGCTTTAATGAGGAGTCTTGGCTCCAGGCCTTTCTTGGCAGAGCTGTTTAGTTTTACTATTTTTCCTTGTAGTGCAAGGTATGGCTCTGGTTAGCTGGCTCTGCTTAGTTAACTGCTGATGATTTTTCCATCTAAATAATAGCTTGACAATGAACAAACCAGTTCATAATCTATGACTTGATGGACTAGGTTGTGGGGAACGATGTGCAGTTGTAATCATGAAAAGTAAAAATAAATAAAAATAATGATTTTAGTTTAAATGAGAACCAGTTTTGAAAGTTTAAACACCAAACCTGATGGAGCTCCTATTGCAAGTTCTATCATTTCATCTTATGTTTTTATTGTCATGGACAATAAACTGAAGGATAGTAACACAAAAATGGACTTTTTCTTTACCAATTCTATTTCCAAGTCAGCTGGGAAGGGATCACGCCCTTACTTGGGAAACTCATTTGGGTTCAGGAGTGATAAGATTTTTTTCCTGACAATTTGTTATGCTTAAGTGAAATATATTAAATTGGAAAGTACAGGTTTAGTAAACATCTTCTGTTCAGAAAGCAAAAAGGCTACAAATCCAACTGTTATCAAACTGTGAAATCAGTAACTTCCACTAAACCACTGAGAAATAGCTTTGTTAAAAATTTTGAAGACTTTTAACCCTTGCCTGCTAGGACACAACATCCTTAATGCAATAACCACCACAGCACTTGGTGGAGAATAATTTTGTTCTTTGCCAGGCATGTAGCAACCCTGATATAACCAGTGACTGAATTCAGTCTCTTTTCCAATATTTCTGGGTGTCTTATTTCTGGGTGTCACAATTGGTCTGATATAATATGATACCATGAATGGGAATATTTTCATGGGATAAGCACTCATTTCAGACTGCTTTTCATTGTTATAGTCCAGATCCTGCTCTCAATGAAGGAAATGGAAATGTCTAGGAGGCTTAAGCATGAGAAGTCTTTGGATCTCAATCCGTTACAAGTCAATAAAAAACTTAAGAGCCTTACATTGGCAGGTTATACAAATTCTCTGCTCCCTCTGTGTTCTCAGCTGATTCTCTTTTCATTTTGGAGGCTATGAATTATGTTACTTTGAAGATCTTTCTTACACATCAGAATCTCATCCACCACTGGTTGGTTCAGTAAAGCTCACCCTTTTCCAGAACCAAGTGTGAAATCTGCTTTGTGATAAATATCTGATGGTGCATGAGCTCTGGGCTTGCTCCCAAGCTAAATTCATGTATATTGCAGCAAAACACCTGCCTCTGTGTCATCATGAAAGCAGCTCCCTATTGTAAAGTACAATCCAGTCTTGCGGACAAGAATCAGATTCCTTTTTTATTTCCCCCCTCTGCATGAGAGGAACAGATGTCCTTAGCAGCCGAAAGGAGCTTCCTCCCTCCTCATATACCCAGCTTATATTTCCAAGTCATGAGTGCTAAAACTCTTCAGAGTCAGTCAGCTAGGGTTTATTGTTTCCATGACACCAGTCCCTTCCCACAGCCACTCAATGCTCAGGATAATTACTTTACATGGCACCTGCTGACTGGAAAGGACAGATTTACACTAGGATTGTACCCATAGTCTCCATATATTCAGCCCAGCTATCACTGTGATGGGTCCCTCTGGATCAGCAGTAGCCCACAAGAGTAATGGGACAATGACCCAGCTCCATCCCATCAACAAATGGCTTTTGTATGCTTTGTGGGCCAGAGCACAGACTCTGTACCATGGCTGTTCTCCAAAAGGCTGGACAGCAACCACCACCCCACAACATCAGACACCAATAAGAGGGATGTCTACCTTGCCAACAGGTATTATAACTGCTGCTGTTGCAGAACGTAATGGTGAGATTTTTGGCGGAAGTGCAACAAGCAACAAGCTATAAGAAATAAGCAAAGGCAGGACAGATGTTTCTAAAAATGTTATGTAACAACTCAAAGACTTTTAAAGGTTTTGGCTTAATGCATGGCCAAATTTCTTGTTGATCTCCCCAAAGTCTGGATGCAGAATGAGAGTCAATTACAAAAAGCCAGAGAAGTTACTGACTCGTAAACACGTTTGCTGTAAATGGCAAGTCCCTCTTTGTTCAGCATTAAATTTTAAATACCATAAGCTAAAATAGAATAAAGCAGAGCTTACCTGAAGAGGCTGAAGAATCGTAAGTACTTCTGTCTTTTCTATTTGTCCTAAAGGGCTGAATGTCCTTTTCCCTGTAAGTTCCAAACCCTTCAAAGCTTCTTCTTTTATTCCCACTTGCATCGTTATCCCGCTTCTCACTCGAGGAATTCATTTCACCAAACATGTCCAGGGACTCTGACCTTCCATTACTCTCAGTATTACCAGAGTATCTCTTTGTGCAAGAGTCAATGGGATCATTGCTTGAGTCACTTTTATCTTTACTCTGTGTCCACTGCTGGGCATCAGAAAGTGATAACGTAGACAGCGTATCCACTTCAAAGTTACTCTTTGAGCCTTTGTGTCCGGTTTCACAATGCTGGTGCTTCTGCTTCTCCTTATGCTTGCTTTTCTCATTGAGCAAAGAGAGGTCTTTATCTGAACCACTTAGTCGTTCGTTGATTGCGTGGCTGGAGAAGCCAGTGGACTTGCTAGTGAAGAGACCACTGAGATCTTCATGTGTCCCCAATATCCGCTCATCCTTATGCTTGTGCTTATGTTTGTGTTTCCTTTTGTGAAGTCGGCCACTTGAAAGGCTTGTTCCTCCGACCTTTGGAGGAGCCAAAGAGGACTGCATGTCTCCAAGGCCCATTCCCACAGGTGTTTGTAGGTGCACTCCATGTTTCGCTTTATGCTTGGCAGTGGTGGACATCTTCATATGAGAGCTTGCATGGAATTGGGGTGGGGGCACGGTAGGTCTCATAAATGGGGAAGCCGCTCCGAGCGTGTGAGACAGGTACAAAGGAGCTGGATACTGACCGTAGTAACCAAGATTCATCATAGGCATTGATGTGTAAGGCATTCCATAGGGTGCATAGTAACTCCCACTGGGAATAGGGTAACCGAACCCTTGTAAAAAAGGCACCTTTGTCATGGTGTCATTGGTTTTGGCAGGTCTACCACGCTTCTTCTTAGACTTCATGTCAGAGGTCCTGCGAAGATAGAGCAATGGGTCATACTGGATATATGGCACAGGGTAATAGTGATCAAAATTAATCCTGAAGATGCTGGGATATGGATTTTCATGATAAAATGTGTAACTTCTATGGGAAATCCTGAACACTTGAAACTTATTGATGAGTTCCTCAAGGTCTGCCAGAAACTGGAGGTCATCTCTGTTCTGCAGGCTTTTCCTTTTCCTCTTGTGCTTTGGCTTTTTAATACTCTCATGAGAGAGGAAGTTATCCACAATGAGATGTTTCTGCCGGTGACCATGCCTGTTCTTTGTGCTGGTGTCAGATGGGATAGCCTCTGGATTGTCCAGGGTGCAGAAATCAAAGGAGTATCTCCGTCGGGATTCTGAGCTTTTCTCGGCTTGGTCAGAAGTGCTATTGTTGTCTGTACCTATCCCACTGTCGCTCGGAATGGTTTCCTCGCTGTGAGACTCGCTCACCGGTGACAGTGTGACTTCTTTCAGAGAACCTATTTCACAGAGGTGGGAAGGTGAATTCGCCATTAACCTGGGTGGAGACAGCTTCCAAGTTCCACTGTGCATTCCTTTCTGGGTTTTTGTAGGAAGAGCACTGATAGGTTGAAGATTTGGCATAGTTTTTAACTCTGAAAAATTTGTTTCAGTGCTTGCAGGGCTAAGGTTGCCGTTAGTCCCCACTAACTGTGTCGAAAGCGGATGAATAGCTGCTGGTGACGATGCCACAAGTGACTGCAGGTTGGAAGGCACTGCTGGGTTTTCTGGCTGGCTGGAAACAGGCCTTGAGTGCTTGATGGCTGTCTTAGGTTCTTCTGGCTGAGGCTGCAGCTCTGCTCTTGGCTTTCTGCCCCGTTTTTTACCAATGTAGATAGTCCCCCTCTTGCTGACATTGATCTGCTTCCCTAGCCTGGCATCAATAGTGGTTGGCCCAGCACTAGACGGTGGCTGGACTTTTGCTTTCAGAGCTATGCTGCTGGAGCAGGAGGACAAGATCTGATTGAGAATATTCTTCCTCTTGAGGGTCTTCATTTTATTAATGGTCTTGATGGTCTTCTTATCCAAGACCCCAAGCTTCCCGACCTTTTTGTGAAACTTGAGTTCACTGATGGACTTGTCCTCTCCAGGGACCATCTGGGCCAACTTGGCCAGATTCCTTCTCCTCTTCCTTTTCTTTGTTCCTGGAAATTCACGATTCATTGGACTCACTGGGCTGGTGGAAGTTCCCTCATGGATGGTTTCAACAGTGAGCAAGGGTTGTTTCTTTGGTCGTCCTCTTTTTTTCTTGACAGGTGTGATCACAGTAAGACTGTCTGTATTGGTATACAGAGGGCTGGATGGTGTGATGGGATAGGCTGAAGGAGGCTCCACCATCAGCTTCTCAGATGTTGTCATGGAGGTCTCCCGAAGGATAGATTTAGGTTTGCTGCAGGTCCATCGTCTCTTAGCTGCATGTTTGGGGTGCTGGACCTCAGATAGTTTGCCAGCTGTGGGAAGATCAGTGGGTAGGAGAGTGGATGTCACAGCTACAGATTTTCTGAGTCTGGTGGCACTGTTTGGGGAAGCTTTGTCAGTGAGCACACTGCTGTCGATAGCTACTAAGGGGGACTCATTTTCAATCACTTTCCCTGGCTTTGTGGCTCGAAGATCTTTTTTACTCCCCTCTGATTGAGAACTAGTCCTGTTTGCTACTTCACTGCTCATAGCAAGTCCAGAAGGCAGGCTTTTCTCCTGAATAGTTTTCTCTATGGAAGATTTTGTGGATTGCCTTTTTTTCCTTTTGTGGCCAGATGTATCTGTTGTCGGAGTCTTTATTGGGATAGTAATTCGTACGTGACTGGTGTCACTTTCACAACTGCTAGCAGAAGTGGGATTCTGCTTCAAGGGTGATGTATCCAACACACTGTCCATCGAGTAAGACTCCTTTTTCCCTTCCATGCTGTCATGGGATTTGCTGTCAAATGCTTTCTGAGCACTCTTCACCCATTCTATGTCTGCGGTTTGGATGGTTTGACTTATCAAGTCCTTTTTGTTGGACTTCTTCTTTGTACTCCCGGCAGGTGGATCAGGGGCCTCCAGCTGCACAACTCCATCTTGATCACCGAGAGGCAAAAGCCCATTGCACTCGGCGGCACTGCTCGGCTGGGCGGCCGCGCTGATGTTGTTGGGTGATGGGACTGCACTGCAAATGGCAAGCTCTTTACTACTGGCTGACAGTTGCCCCCACGTGCTGCTGGCACAGGACTTCTTTACTTGGGATTTACTGAAGGAAACTCCTGGCTCTGGAGCGGGGACCTTGGTGGCACTAACTGCTTCTCGACTGGGTTCTGTGTTGATGAAGCAACTCTGAGAAGTGGATCCAGTATCGGAGCTCGCTGACCAGTCAAGATGGTGTTGGTTGCTACTTTTCTGCTGGTGCTTTGATTTTAAGGTGTCACCGGTGAAGTCTTGTGGGAGACCTGGATCATAGTGCAGAGCAGAATGTTTTTGTGGCCTGTCATAAACCTGAAAGGTAGAAGATAATAAATACAAAAAAATTAGTTTATCAGTCCATTCATAACCCCTGGTTGCAGCTCTTTATGTGTACAGTAAATGACAACTCTTCTTAACCAATGTCCTTTTAAGGGTTAGGAGCCTTTATAGTCTTCTTATATTCGAGCCAAATTTGCATTTAGATTCATGCTCTGTAAACAAGTTTTGTTTTGTTTTCCCACTCTAAAAACAATGGAAATATTTCTATAAATGTTAAATTGCTAAGGAAACATATTCTATTGATTTTTAATTTAAACCACAAGTAAAATATTCCCTTTCAATGGATGAATGGTGCAATTTAGCCTCCTGGTGAGAAACTCTTTTTCCTGAAAAATAATCCCTTACAGAACTTGATGGTCAATAACAGCAATTAAGCTCATTGTTGTAAACAAGAAAAATGCAAAATTATCTCGGAAGTTGTAACAAACAAGAGGAAAACCCATGGGTCTACTTCCCTATGAAGCCAGAATCTGCAAAGATTTACTTGCTTAAATTTTCACACAGAAGTCATCCCCACAAACTTCAGGCTTAAAATCATATGCATAGCATCAAGTGTGTGAGGCACACTTGGCAGGTTCAAGATTTGCATTACTCCCTTTCCATTTTAATAATCTGCTATTTGCAATGTTCGTAAGAGATGTTTTCAATATGATTTCTAATCCAACAGCAGCTCTTCAAATCACAGAGGTTAGAGTAAGGGCAGAATTATGCTGAAGACTTACAGAGCAAAAGAAAGTCTACTTTTTTTTTTCTTAGCCTCCTTCAGCTAACGAAATAAGCTTTTGAAAAGTCTATGAAAGCAAGAAAAAATATATATTTTTTTTTTTTTTTACTTTCACTAACTGACCTCTTCTAGCTGTTTATTTTCTCCTATTACACTTAGGAGCTTTTTTGTAAAGCTCTGGATCAAACTGCACCTGATTTTGTACACCTAGTACTGCAAACAACTGTTCTTAGCAGACTGTAATGCCAAATAAATGATGAGAAACTTAAAATAAATGTGTAACCAAGGAAAGAACAATAGAAAACAACTGCTAAGTGTCTCGTGTTTCTGCAAACACCCTGTTACAATAAAGTTTCTATCAGTAGTGTTACATTAGATCCCCATTTAGGGTGTTTGCAACAGAAATTTTGGGGCAAGGAGGATGACAGCATAAGAGGGTTTTGAGCTGGGAAATGAGGTGTCCCCAGTTCTGAGCAACTTTAGAGGGATTTGAAAAGTGCTAAACACCTCCAAGCCCATGGTGCATTATTTAGAGACCAGTAAACATACATGTTATTGGGAAATCAATGTTGAGATATCCTTCATGTGCATATAAAAAATGGGCATGTGACTTTGCTGGAATAGGCAATAACGATGAAGCTGTTCTGGTCCATCGTCTGAGGAGTAATCAGGGACTCTTAAATCCTGTGTATAGTTCAGCTGTCATGCACATGGACGAGCCATGCTCAGGGAAAGCAGAGATTTCCAGGAATTGTGGAGTGAGAAAATGAAAGCATGCAGCTGCGGTAGAGCTGCAGATGTCGCGAGCTAGTGACACCCGGTTTCTTCAGCCTGAGAAAAGAGCCGAAAGCATAAACAGCCCTCGGGGGAATGAATCAGTTCATCCTCCTCCTCCTCGCAGTGGCCTCACGCGTGTGAGCCACACAGCGTGCAGTGGCCCTGACCAATGCCACTGATGCCCTCCTTTGGAAAATGGAGCCCACCCATGTCCACGTCCTTGGGATGAGGCCAAGGAGGGGTCAAAAGGAAATCAGCAGCACTAGCACTGAAGTTTGATAGTTTATTTTTATTTTAATTTTTTGAAACTGATCACAAAGCTCCTGAGCTTCCTTTTACCTCAGCCATTTGGGACTTCTCCTGCCCCCAGGCCACCAGGCTGGGTATGCTGGCATGAGAAGGTGTGCAGGAGGTGGCCATCCCCTTCTGAGGTCCCAGTGGGCTGCAGGTGGGTGCCTTCCACCCAAACTTCACATGAAACATCATATTCCCAAGGTACCATGATTTGTGACTTGGAAAAGCCCTGGAAACGATGGGCTGAGGCCTCTCTTGGCCCCCAGGACCCACACAGCAGCAGGGCCAGGCTGTTTCTGCACAGATCCTGGACACTTACAGCTGCAATCAAAGGAACTCCTTACACCCACATTATTTCCAAAATGCTGAGTTGTGTGTGAAACCAAATGATCTGAAAAATTTAATTTGGAAATTAAAAAAAAAAAGAGGGTTACAGTAGTGAGTGAAACCATCACACGTTGGCAACACCCTGGTCCCTCCAAGTCAACCACAAGCACAGAGATCTCTAGTTTAAAAGGAGCAATAATCTCTGATCTATATTTTAAGACATTTAATAAGGGCTCAGAACTAAGAGGCCAGCTATATATCAGCAATGAATGCTGATATATTGCTTGGCTCCTCCAGCTTCATTTCCTAGGCCTGGACATTATAAAATGATGATGCAACTTCCAACATATCCGTAATGACAGCCTTGTCATTACTCCAGCACTGCAGGCCACCACAACATCTATCTTACAATTCATGGGAAAGATATGCCTATGTCGTCAAAGGTGCCAACTCTGGAGGCATTTAATCACATGGATAAGCACTCTGATTTCAACAGGCCTTCAAAAAATGACCATTCTGCAGGATTAGGGGACTCCATTTCCTAAGCAGGATGTCAAAACTATATATCTGTCCAAGCACATAACAGTCCACTGGGTTTTCTCATGCAACTTCTTCCAGCATAACATTTACTATTCACTGTCCCTTGCCAGACACATTGATATCACCCCCAAATAATTCTTCTACAGCAACCAGAGATCATTTGGCTGCAGCAGGTTGGGTTTCACTGGCTGCAATAGATATGTGGGGACTGTTTACCTAGAAGCACTACTAAATCAGTTGAAAGTAATGCAGTCAAGTGTATTTTATTCCCCGTGTATCCAACTGGAATGCTGTCTGATCCCATTGGTCCTAATGTCTAGGTTTCCATCTTCCCTGTTGGGTGAGCACCACCCTAAGAGCCAACAAGCCCCTGCTCAGCTAACCTAAGCCTTGGCTGAGCTAGTGGAGGATGCCAGAGCTGTCAGTAGGGTGAGGACTAACAGGGCTTCTCAGAAACCTGTATCTTGATGCCTTTCACACAAATTCATTACTTTATTCGTCAGTAAGCATGCAAAATACTTCAGCTCCATAGGTCTTGGCAAGGGGCTGTTGACTTGAATAGAGTTTCCATGGCAGCATGGCCAAGACCAGCATCAAGAATAGTGAGTTTTTTCATGCAAACGGAAATATTTACCTTTATTTACTTTTTGGTTTATGAGACCCTAAAAATACTTCAAATTTCAGTGCCTGCCTCTGTTTGTAGTTTGCCCTTTCATTAAATGGGATTTTCTTCAGTAGTTAGCTATTCTGCACTGGAAGTCTGCTCCTTCTTCTTTTGTGAAAGTAGAAGAGTAACTTAACCTGTGCAATTTTATCACGTCTCACCAGACTTGGTCAATATTTCTCTTGATATTCAGTCTACTAGCTGTACTTAGTGGTAATAATCCCATCTTTCCTTCAAGAAAATAAAATACATATAAAGAAGCTAATAGTTTTCATAACTGTAAAGAAGTTTGAGCAATGTGATCCAGCACGTGCTAAACTTTACATTAAAAAAATAAAGTTTGAATCCTCTTATTAGTATTATATGATTTTAATGCCAAGCACATGAGTTTCAGTCCTCAGCTTTGGCAACGGTGGGTAGACCTATGAGCAGGATCCACCCCTTATACTGGCAACCGAAGAGCACTGGCCAGAGAGCAGAAGAGGTGGGACTGTGTGTTTACATCTGCCTTGCCAGATCTGTGCAACCCTGCACCTGCAGAGGTGATTACTCCTTTTAACAGTTTTATTCTGGCATGCAGCCCTTGACAGTGAGCATGAGACTGTATCAGTTCCATGATGAGTGGCACCTTACTCTGCAAGCAGTACCCAGCAGCAGAATCCATCCCTCAGGGACTCTTTCCATTTAACTACTGGATGTCTCACTTTGCCTCCCCATTCCCTCGCCTGAGCTTCTCTCTCAATTCACATGCTGCTTCTAGTCCCAAAGCAAAAAGTGGGAGGAGATGCCAGCAACCGTATCAAGAGCTTAGTAAAATAATAGTAAGAAGGAAAAAATTCAAATAAAAATGAATATAAGTAAAAATAATACTAATGATAAAATACACAATTAGAGAAACCCATCACCTGAAAAAAATTTGATTGCTTACAGACAATGGTAGCCCCCTGCTCCAGAAGCACCTTTTTGTGGAGGTAACACACATACAGCTTGTCACGAATCTGGCTTGCAAATCAAAGTTAATACTACAACGCCCCCTCTTTAAATCATTCGAAGATCCATCTGTGTAATGGCTCCTCAAGTGTAATTCCCTATTAAGAGGCTTTATCTGGAGAGATAAGCAGCTGGTTCCCATGTCACTAATTGCTGTCTGCTGTGATTTTAAAACATCTGCACCATTGTGCTCTTCATTTTCATATTCTAATCACCCTGAAACTTGAAAAAGGTACATCATTGATTGTTTCTGTGGGTTAATTAGTACACAGTCTCCTTGTAGAGACAATTTAAAGGCAGTCAGAACCTCAATCAGCAAGTTTGTTTTAAAAATTAATAACATCGGGAGTGTCTATGGGGATTGGCATCCACAGTGACACATCATAGTGTGTTCTGGGGACATACCATTCTTTGTTATCTTCTTCATAGGCTGGAAATAATTTCTTTTTAAAAGAAGAAAATAAAATAAAATAAAAAGAGGGAAGGCTTTCCTAAATGAATTATCACTTAGAATCAGAGTCTTGGGAAGTGCTTGCTTTTGTCTCAAGGCCACCCCTGCCTCTCCAGGGAGAACGAATCTCATCAAAACACTGTATAATACCTCGGTGTGGCTAGGAACTTGTAAGCCATTTTTGGTAGCAATTTTGGCAATTGGGAGCTGGCATCTCCTTGGAAATCCGTGGGGTGAAGCTGTGACTGCTTGGACGTATGTGGACATTTGTTCTGCTTGCCACCTGGGTTGGCTAGAAGCTGGGTCACCAGGTGTTGTCTCCAAGCCATACAGAGAAGGATATTAGCTCAGGCACAGCACTCTGCTATGGCAGCGATATTTCATGCAGAGTGGACCTTCCTTGTAACCAGCCAGCTCAGAGCAAAGGCAGGCCTGAATTCATACCTGCTTTAACAAGCTTATGCTTGAAAGTACTCAGACAATGCCAATAACAGACCTTTGGTGCCTAGCAAAAGGTCAGCCTGAGATTTTCAAGACTGAATAAATAAATCTAGTGGCACTGAGGTTAAGTGGAAAATGCAATGGGCATGTACCTTCTGAAAAATCAGACTCTGTTTTGGTCCTTTGCAAGGAGGTCCTAAAAACTAGAGAAGCTCCAGGTGATTTGTTCTTTTTGAAAAAGGTTTCTCTTCAGTTTCTGCTTCCTAGACATGCATGTAAAGATGTTACTGGAGAAGAAAACCCTTCGAGTGGAAAAAAACCCTGAGATTTCTAGGCCCAGCACATGAATAAATAATCCTGGCTCAGCTCATACTTTTGCTCAAAATTGAGCATTTCCTATCGTGTCCTAATGGAACAGCAAACTGCTCACTGGAAGGCTCTAATCAGACCTACAGGTTGGAGATTTTTCATGTATTTTGGTGAGTGCACTGAACCTTCCTGGGGTAACATTACTCTGTAAATAAAAGACGCCAAGCCGAGGAGGCACCAGGTTCAGAGGAACTTAACTCTAGCTTGATGACTTGCAGGTTGAGCAGTCATTGACATGAAATGTCAATTTATAGGAAGGGCCTGTGATGAAGTCAGGCTAGTTCATAACAGCAAGTGTCTGAAATGGTTTTAGGAAGTCCTGTAAGTCATTGGTGACTCTAATCAGGGATGAGGGATCACGATATGACACTTTCTGGAAGTGGAAACACTAGTTATGTCTTCTGAGAAACCCCACTGAATCTGATTCACAACTGATGTAGGAGCTTTAATTCCAATTAAAATACTAACAGTAAACATGTCAGCAGGTATTAACATAAAATTAATCATTATAATCCCAAGCAAGGGTGATTTTCCAGAGCAGTTTTTCAAATTTATCGCTCCCTGAGTTTCCTCCTTCCACATCTCCCTGAGTCTTCAATAGCACAAAGACTGAACACCACCACGCTTACAGGAGGGAGGATCATTCATTAGACATCGAAAGAGAGGCAGGAATTAACACAAAGCTGCAGGGGGACTACTTGAGAGTAAGACACAGCATGGGGTGGGAGTGGGTTAATTAAAAGCAAAATATCACCTGCTTGTGTCCATTCACTGAACACAAACATCACAGGCTGTGGTGCAAGTCTCACGCAAATCAGGAGAATATTCACTGAAGCTGCTGTAGGTCCTTCCAGATTTGCACTCCCATTGTTATGTAGCTCTGTCTTCCCTGAGATATTTGTATAATTGTGTCAATACAGAGAAACTGAAGTTGCATTAAAATTCTTTTGAGAATACCTATCTAAAGCACTTAACCTTAAGGAAAAGACAAAGCAATGTACAGAGACTACTGAAGGGTCCAAAGATGCTCACGTGGTTGCAAATAATAATTTTTCATGCATTCCTGGTAAAGTGTCATGATTTGATAAATAATTCAGAAATTCCAAAGCTATTCCAAATTAATTTTGCTACCAGCTTTAAACCGGATGATTTGTACACTATTTCAGTCGTCTTCTGGATTTCAGACACTTCCATTTTCCACATACAGGGATTGAAAATTCTACTTAGGCAAATTATAACAACATATTGAATTTATAAAGGTAGGATTTGGTGCTGCGTGTCGATCTGCTCCTTACTAGTGGGATAGACCCATCTCTGCACATATTTTCTTTATCAAATGTTTAAACAACCCTGGTCTTTTCAGGGCTTTGTATTAAGCACTGAGTCTGGGAAAACTCTAAACAATGGGATTTTTCTGTCATCTCCAACAAAGAACCCATCACCACCAACATAACAATGCAGTTTAAATATCATGTTTAAGCATAACACAGTTTGCCGCCTCAGTTTGGGCAGCTGGGAGAGAACAATTGAGCACCAGCTAAGGTGGACTACAATGGGACTCATACAATTTTGCCCATTCATCTGGTGAGATAACCCTGGTTCAGTCCTTGTTTGGCCTCAAGCCAGTGCATAGATTTTTAAGTAAGCGTTTCAGACATTACGTCCGCAAAGCCAGGGCTCACAGAGCAAGACGCCTTTGCTAAGCTGCATGCTTTCGTTTGTCCAAAAGCCTTGCTAATGAACTTAGCAGAAGTGACATTAAGGCTTTATTATTCATTTATAAAACATACTTCCATCCCTTCAGAAGTGGCATAGTTCCGTGGAGCTCGACCTACTCTTTCTAGTGTGTAACTATGACATTGCACGCCCAGGCTTCTATCTCATCCTGCTCTTTGACTTTGCTCTGTAATTTCAAGTTGTAGAGAGCAATGTATATCTGTATAGTGACTTGGTCAAAAATCAAACAGCAGTAGCATCCCAAGATGGACTGGGACCTGCAGAAACATGAGCAGTAAGGGGTATCCATCTCCAAAAAGTTTGTGGTGTTGTCCAGGATGTTAATGCTTCAGCATGTCTCAGATTTACTAAACTGGAAATAAGGATGTTAGCAGCTGTGCACCGTAAGGTTCAGCTGTAATTTTTAAAAGCCTGCAGTGCTTAATTTGCATTGAAAGATTTCTTTTATCCTTCATTTAGTATAGGAATTGCAGTGTTACCCTGAATACTTTTTTTTTTCCAAATGGTGGGGGAAATATAAATGGCTTTTCCGTTGAGGCCAGTGATTCTTTCCACTAGAGTTAAATAATTTGATTATAAATTGAGTCCTTAAATGTCAAGGAGATGCTGAATTCACCTGAAAACAAGCATTTAGAGAAGCTCATAAAAGCTGTGTGCTTCAGTCAGTTAGCTCATCATTCTTTTAGCATGCACTTCATTTAGCAGCTACTGACCGCCAGATTAATTCTTTTAAAGCATTCTGATTGCAGCTAAGGTCTAGCATGAAGTACTGCGTGTGCAACAGCATTAGCGAAAAATCCAGAAATCTGCCAGAACATCTATCTGGTGTAGTTGGGTTAAAGTTCACGAAAATTTGTGGAAAAGGTCAAATATCCAGTGTCTTCCCACCTCCCTGAATTAAGATCTGAGTCCTGTACCATGAATTCAGAGACAGCATCGCCTGTGCCTCCAGCAAATTCACCCTGAAAAGATGAACTTCAGTGATCTGCAGAAAAATATGAGAGGTTTGTTCCTTTTGGAAAATCTGGCTAAAGAGGTCATACATGAGAAACTTCTGGCTCCACTGGTTACGTACTGAAAAGTCACTACACTCTGTGCAAAGAGAGCAAATGGTGTGCTGTGTACCATCAGAGATGGGACAATGGACTCCCTCAAACAGCCAGTCTCAGACCAGACTCCCAAGTGGGATTCTCTTTTGTTTCACCAGTAAAATAATTATCTGCTGATGGAAGGGGATGGGAGCACACTCATCTTCCCTTGCACTGCATGCAGTCCTCCTAACTGTGCATGCAGTGAACCTGCCCCATTTGCAAAAGGCTACAGGATGAGTGGAGTTTCAGAAGCCTTCTCCTTCCAGTTTGCCTATAACCTGTGCCTAATTTTCACTGCTGTTGGCAGATAAAAAGCAATGCTTCTCCTTTTCCCTGGAAGCAGCAGCAGTCCCAGGAGGTGATAACTGGGGAAATTTGCTGCATGTGTTGCAGATGTCAAAATCATGGCAGACGTCTCTGTTTCTGGACTAGAGGTGATGCCCCTGTGACACAGCTGTTGAGGATTTTAGTCAATCAGATGATTTTAGTTTACGCCCCTAAGGAAGTCAGGTCTGAAGAAAGACACCCAGCACTTGCACCAGGGCCCCTGAGACACGGACATGTGCTATGAGGATGCTAATGCCCACCTGCAAGTCCTCTTTCAAGACCATAACAGTGGTGATTTTGGGCAGCAGCAAAATCACAAGCTGCCCTCGCTGAACCTGAGTGCTCTCCTGTAAGAACTGATTTTACCATCCCCTGGATTCAGCTCCCTGCAGATGCCTCTTCTACCCAGATGCTTTTGCAGGGTCCCCACCACACCCATAGCAAAGGCTTTCCCACTGGGGGAAATTGAACCAGCCTAGCAATGATGTTTCAGAGCAACAACAACAACAATGTGATGACATAAAATAGGTGAGGCGATGATGAGTGACTCCATATTTTTGGGGCATCGCTGTGCTTTTTCTGAATGACACATATCCCTGCTTTGATGTTCATCCCTCATCTCTCCTTCCTCCCCTCCCTCCCCAGCTATGGCAAAATCACCTTTACTAATAAACCTCCAGCTCAAATAGCAGGTTTTATTTAGTGCGCTATAAAAACAGTCATTTCTCAGATCATAAAAGGGACTCAACTGGACTGCATCATTTTGCTGAAGTGAGTTTTCTGGTGGAGCGATTCTCTTTTCTAAATGCCATAGTCCCCCACTACCTGTATTTATGTACCAAAATAAAATGCAATTTTCTGTATTTTATTAAGTGTGAATCTCCAGCGGAAATCCATTTGGGAGCTGAACCCAAGATTTAATTGTCCCTTGATTTTATACTTTCAAGACCTTCTCAACCATTTTCACAACAGCAGCACCAGGCTAATGACAGGGTTGTTTTTTTTTTAAGGTACAGCAGCATTACTTAAAGGCTCTGACCAAATTTAGATTTGGCTGCTACACACATAAATCAACAGCAGCACAGACCAGAAAAGGAGAGGGCAGGTAACAGTGGTCTAGAAAAGAGGATTGCAAAGTACTCCAAACACAACTTTGTGCTTAAATGACCTCCCAAACTCCTCTAGCTTCTCACCTAAGAAATCAGGGGTAAAATTCAGCTTACTGAGTCCCCAGTCTTTCACCTGAATAGGCAGGTTGAATAGGCAGGTGGAAAGCCTTTTAATATAAATTCAGGCCTGGTATTAGCATCCAGAACAGCAGAGCTTGTAGCTCTCCTGGGTCAGAATTTGGCTGAAGATCTGGTCTGGAGAAACCCTTAAATTCTTGAACCTGTGCAGAAATTCAGTGATTTCTACGCACATGCTCCGCTTAGGAGTGGAGACATTGAGACCAGACAGAGCAACGGTGCTGTACCGCCAGCACTTCAGAGCATTGTCCTTTTAATTGCCCTTGTTCTAGTAACTCACCTAAGTACATTTCTTTGCTCTACACATGTTGACAAAGCAAAACCATTCCCAGCCCTATTATTGCTTCCTCTTAAGTGCTGACTATGTGCTTGAGCTGAGTAACTCTATAAAAATACTGACACAGAAGATACAGTCTCCCTATCCAAGCATCTTGGCACACAGGGTAAATCAAAAGCAGGCAGTACACATTTCAGACATCAGGGAGCATTTGTCCATTGCTAAGGTGACAAATTTTTGACTCTTTTCAAAATATAACTTATTCTGAAGTATTAGCATTGGAAGAGTTGGCAGAAGGTAAGTGTTTCCAAGAGCTACTTGAGAAGAGAGAGGGAGATCGGCTAAAGCACAGGTGAACCTGGTGTTATAAGCATCTGAGATACACATCAAAGGGACTGAAAATATACAGGAACAAGAGTGCTATACAAAGTCCTTCAGTTCAGCAGATATACAGGGTTTGAAGCTGAAGCTAGAAAAACTAGATGAGAAACATGGCTCACATTTTTAATAGGGGGTACAAATAATCATGCAAACAGCTTATCATAGCAATGGATTCTCTGTTACTGGAAGTTTATTTTAAATCAAGGCTGGGTGTTTTTCTAAACAATATGCATTAGTGACGACAGCTATTGGACTTGTAACAGGAATACCTTTAGGCAAATCCCCTGGTAGGAATCATGCAGGAGGTTTGACTAAGTGATCACATTCTTTCTAGCCTTAAAAATCTGTGACTATATACCCTCTCTATATCCTCCAGTGTTTTGTCCAACATGGTGTTAAGCAATTCCAGCAATGTGTCTTCAACCCCTTCCTCTGGGAGGCTATATCCCAGCGTAATAAATCTCACTGTTCAGAGTCTCTTCTCTCTTCCTCTGGAATAATTTCCATCCCTAGACATACCTCAGTTCTGGATTCATCCCAACAATTCCTCCTCATCCTTGGCACCAAAAAGAATATTTCACATTTTTTAACAATTCATTTCACTTGCCATATTCCCTGCTGCTGTAAAGCGGCGTGTCCCACTGGTACAACACAGTTGATTTCTACCTCGACAAGCCCGGTGAGATATGGTTCCCCCCAAAACAAGAATGGGCAGTGTTGTAGCACACATGGTTCTGCAAATGCAAATAATGCCAAATGCCAACGGCTCAATGCACTCAGGCCACCAGCGTGGCACAGGGGAAGTTACTGTGATTCCTGTTGTCACTCCTCTGTGCTGGCTGAGCATAGACTTTCAAGAGGCAAATATATGTGAAATATTCCTCCAGACTGACTTTGTCCTCACCAAATAGCTGAGATCTGGCCCTGAACTTTAAGAGGAAGAACCATGTCCAATACCCAATCTAGATCTAAGTATCACAGGTGTTTGTAAAACAGCATGAAATCAAAACCTGTGGATCTGAAGCTATGAAGAATCCTGGAGTCAGATTTAGGCATTGGCTGCTTTTTTCCTTTCTTTTTTTTTTTTTTTTTTTCCCTTCTGTTTTAAAGATGGAAAAATGTATTGATTTGGTCTTTTCTGATTTAAATTTCTCTGCTGTTTTGTATGCTGTATCACAGTCTGAAAACATGAACCCAAATGCAAACCTCTGTTGGAGGTCTCTGCTTCAATCTAAATGCCACACTTGGTGTTCCAAAGACTGTTTGGGTTTTTTTAGGGTGTGGGGGGAGAAAAAAGAGCAAAAGATAAATCTCAAACCACTTTACAAAAAGGTTGCATAAGTTGAAGTCATTGGTGTAAAGGCTATTCAGTGACTGCTTTAAACATACTTCAAATAAGAAAAATCTACTGCACTCTAGATAAAGCATTTACTTATTACTAAATAGTTATTACTTCTCTTTGTGCTTTTACCTCCCTTTGTTCTGTTTTCCACTAGATAATGCACACACTTCTGCGCAGTCCTCCTTTAAGGTTTTATCTCAAGGATACATGTATATCTATTTTCTGCAACCAGACAGAAAAACCTGAAATCAGTGCAGATTCATCACCCACCCTGCACACGACCTTATCAGCAGTTGCGATGGGTGGCCCCCATGGAATACTATGGAAAGGGCAAAGCTGGAATACGTGCACTTTAAAGTGCCAGAGACTTTAGTTTAGTGTGTAGCACTTGTAATTTCTGCTGCAGACTGCTCAGCTTGTTATGGATATCTGAGAATACAGGTTTTCCCTGATGAGAGGTCATGAGATTTATTACAGTAAATTTTTTTTTTGCCTTTTTTATCTCCCGGGGTAGGTAAGGCGTAATTGAGGGTGCCAGATACTTGCATGTGTAATATCTCCAGAGATGAAGTGAGAAGAGAAATAAAGCTTCCTGGCACTCCTTTCCCCACATGTAACATATTTTGCATTTACTCTTACTGATGAAGGGAATATTTAAAGAGAAGCCAGTGCTGTGCACAAACGCTAGGCTTCGGTACAAGAGGTATGATAAAAATATTGACCTACATTCTTCCTGCCCCATTGAGGGACACATTTACGTTTGTCAGACTGACAAGGACTCAGGTGGATAGACTGCAGCAGTAGGTATTAAAAATGAAGTTTTTAGTCTCATCAACATACATGTTTCCATCTGGTGGGATCTCCTTATATCCAGAACAGGCAATCATTGCTATCAGCTTGCATGTCCTTCTCCACCAGGAACCATGGATATACATTTTGTAAAAATACTACTTCAGTGAGTAAAAGCAGTGTGTTTGTGTGTACATGTTTGGCAGGGGGTTATAAACTGACGAATAAACAAGTAACAGAAGTTTATTACATGTGTTTTCTATCATGGTCTTCAGAATGACATTCCACATCATTCACACGAAGCAAAAAGACCTTGCTGGTATCTAAAGCCTATCTTCAATAAATCTCAAAGCACTTCATGAAAGAAGTAGGAGACATCATCCTGCACACTACAGATAGTAATACTAAGGCTCTGTGATTTGCCCAAGGTCTTTCCATATTCCTTCACCAGTGCGAGGAGAAGAATTTAGGTTTCCTCACCCTCGCTTTTGCCAGTGCCCATGAAGGTTCCTCTGACCAAGGCCCCAGGTCCATGTTTCCAAGGCATTTTACAATTTAGATGAACATGACTTCAAATAAATTAATGTCTGGCTGAAGTGCAAACAAACTTATCCTTTGCTATATGAGTCTGCGCATGTCATCAAAAATGGCCATGGGTATAACAGATACAACTGGAATCCCCATTTGCCAAAGGAGAAACATGGGTCTGTGTTTCAGCACAGCAGGCACCCTTTCACAGACATACAGCTGGGATTTGGGGAAGTCTCAGACATACAAGACTATGATTTCTATGCTGCAAACCCATGAGTGAGTGTTTTTTAAGACCTTCAGTTTTGTGCTGATATTAAAATGGATTATCCATGCATCTGTGCTCACAGCACACCTGCAATGCTCTACCTGCCCCTCTCTGTGCATGTGTCTGTGTCTGAGTGTGTTGGTGGGCATTTAATTTTAAAAAAAGGCCTTTTTTTCTCACAGAAAGAAGACCCAGAGTGTTGGGAAGATCCCCAGTCATCCACCCTTGAGGTAATTACACCAGGAAAAGCTATCAGGTCTATCCACTTCTCATCAAGCAAAGGACACGGTCACAGGCAAGAAGTGACCTCGTGTTTCTGCTGCTCAAACTCCCAGCAACCCACAGGAACTTAAATTAGAACATGTGAAATATAATTAGATTTCCTTCCCTTGCAGACTTTCCGTGCTTCTCCTGTCTGAAAAGGAGGGGACACTTCAGACAGAGGCTGCAGCTCAGCAGGGCTGTGTGCTGCTCACCAGGGTTTTGCTTTGAGAGAGATACGAAAAAGGCTGCGATTAAAGCAAAGCCTTTGTGCTTTCAGCTCCTGCCCTCCAGAAACAGAGATTTTAGTTAGGAATCACAGAAAGTAAATTATGGAGTTGGAGGTAAAATAAGAAATTCAGGTCAGGATTCAAATCCAAGTCTGCTCCACATGACTGAGTTGTTTGTTACCAAGGTTGTAGCTTGGAGCAACCTGGTCAGATATGAGATCAGGTTTGGAATGACACCTATTAAAATATTGTGGGAATTCACCCTCCAGCCCCATCTGCAGAAAAGCTTGGTGAAGCTCATCAGTTGGAGCAGAGTACTCGCAGATCACGGCTCTGGCCACCAAACTCTGACCAACACCTGGTTTAGGAGCCTTGGTTCCCTCTACAGTCCATGAGGCCTCCAGAATGGACATCAGAGCATGCTAACTCACTCCACTGACTATAGAGAGCACCTGAGCAGCTAATTCAGGCACCTAAATTAGACATCTAAAGGGAGGCAGGATGAATACAGCCCAATTTACATCGGAGTCCCGTAACACACATTTAACCCCTTTCCTGATGCTCCATATCAGACTCAAAAGGGCTGAACTGTGCCTTTACAAAAGTCTTTTGCAAACATTTCCTGACCAATAAAATGTACAGACACCCAACCCGTTCCTGAAAAAGCTTTCAAGATTTCCATCTTTTTTTTTTTCTTTTTTTTTTTTTTTTTTTTGCATATAGATCATTGAAGCTCTTTGAAAACATTTTGAATACAGTAAATTGTGATTCATTTGAGGGTTGCCTAATGTCATCCCTCCTGCCTGAAGCAGAGAATTTTTCATTCCTCACCATCAAGCTATAACATCACAAAGTCTTAATTTGAATTGTTCTTGAATGAAAGATTTCTCTTTCCTTTTTGAGGTAAACCATGGAAGAGCAAGGAGATCATCTTGGATACACCACAGTCTCTGTGTCTTTTCTTCACTGTTACCAGGCAAACAAAAGTATTTCAAAAACAAAAAACAAACAAACAAACAAAAAACCCAAACCAAACTTATGCACACAATTCAAATTTAAATCCAGTCTTTTTTTATAAGTTAACCGTCAACATTTCCTGGTACTCTTCCTAAAAATGCTGCACTATACAAATGGGCATTTGAAAACAGAAAATCTGTTACTAGGATTCAAGCTGGTCATGCTGTTCAGATGACCACACTTCTAGCTTCTTGTTCAAACTTTTATTCAGTCTTTTGAGGTTTGCTCATCAGTAAAATTTCGGGTTTTGGATATTCTGTAACCACAGGGTACAACAGCTGACCACAGGAAGAATACAACTCAGCCAGCTGCCCGCTGCCCATGGAGCAGCACCATCACCTGCCTCTGGGCATCCTTTGCTCCTGCTTCTTCTGTAGGTTATTTCCAACAAGAGCACCTCTGCTCCATTTGTGGTGCTTCCACAGATGTTTCATCCCATCACCACACCTTTAATGAGCGGCACATTACTCAGCCCTCTCAGCCAAGTTCAGACAATGGCTGTGAGACTAGAAAGGCTTTCCTCTGCTGTGATTAAATGTGGTTTGAGGTAGGCACACTCTGCTCTAGATGGGTTTTTGACTCTTGGTCACTGTTCCCTAGGCTTATGGGTTCAGCAGAGGGGAAAAAAGAACATATCATTATGAAAAGTGACACGGAGAGAAAACTGTCTAATGTTAGACATCTAACCTGAGTGTGGTGAGGAGTCTCACCACCCACATGGTCAGTGGATTTTTACCACATTGGTGTTAGATGAAGCCTTGGCCTTACTTGGACATCCTTTGGAGGACTCATGTCCCCTCTTCTTTCTTTCAATTACTAAATTATCATTCTTGTCTCTTCTAGCTCTTTAACCTGTAAAACACTCAGGACTGTGGAAGAAAGCATGGTCTAACTGATCAAGGAGTTTGCAGATCATGGTTGTGTTCTTGTATCTGCCACTGACTTCAGCATTCCCTAGTCTTTGATACATCCAGGGACAGTCTTCTGTAGTGTGATTATTGGGCAAAACTGAACCAAAAATTTGGCAGAGTCTTCTAACTACTAGCATTATATAAATATTGATCATGATTTTAGTAAAGATGTTTCAGAGTTTTTTTCCAATTCTAGGGGAGGCCCTGCTGAAATGAGGGTGTCTGCACTATTTCCTTAGAGGAACACAGACTGAAAAGCATTAATTTAAAAGGAAAAAACAGTGGATGAAACTCTTTATGTTTTGACCATCTCAGCTCATCACCTTCTCTGAAGGCCCTGCCCCATCACAAAGCACATAACTTAAGGAGATCCCCTTTCCAAGAAAATAAGGGGACCGGGTCACCAAGTTTAAGCTCCAGTGATCTGATTTCCACTCCTGTCAGGGCAGCAACACCAGGACCCAGATGAGCTATCTTTCCCCCACTGTCAGGTGGGTTTGTCTGGCACCAGGATCCCTGACCAGTAGACAAGCTGCAAAGTTTAGCTGAAGTTTGTGCTATGCTTGTTTGTTGGGCAAGCAGCAAGAGCTGATGTAATGTAATGGTTAGTGAAATGAAGGAAAAAAATCTAAAATTTCTTCCTTCTAATAGGAAAGAAGTTTGGCCCTTTCAGGAAAACAAGGCTTAATGCAGGAGTTAGTGAGGGAGCCCAAGAGGCATCAGAGCAGCACAAAACCCCTTCTGAAGCACATAAGAGGGGTCATAGGTGCCTGTTTAAATTTTCTGCCCACACTACAGTAACATGGGCAGCAAACAAAGCCAGGCTGCTGTCTAACAATCTTGTCTCAGAACCAGCGACGGTTTGGGGAAAATAACTGCAAAGCTATGGTGTAACTCAAATGAAAACATGAAGGTTACTAGGGATACGAGGAGACTCATGGAGTAATTAAATAACCAACAGACACACACACCCACACACACAGCCCTCATTTACTCAAAACCCTGACAGTTGTTTATTGAGAAGTAGGTGTTGACGGTTCACTTGTCTTGGATGGATTTCTCCCGGAATAAACACCAGTGCTTTCAAAATGCCTGATCCCATTTTCTTGTAAAAGAAAAAAGTAAAAAAAAAAAAAAAAAAAATCCCACAGACACTATATACAGAGCGGGTATCATTACTGCTGTGTGCCGTGGAGAGGGAACTCCATGTATGGGAAAGATTGAACTACAAGAGTGTTTTGGAAAATGAAGAGTTATTTCGCAATAGGCCATGACATCTCCCTTGGAGAAAACTTGCCCAGATTCTGCAGATTACTTTGCAGATGGAAAAGGGACAATGTGTGATTGCAATATACTCTCAGATAAAGTCAAACTGGACTTGATCTAGAAACTTTCCCTACCCAGGGGGCCAACATTGAAGGCATCTATCCTTCTTTAAGCTTATCTTTATATTCAAGTGCAGGTGTAGTCGATAACATCAGTGTAGTCCCCATTGTAAAACAGAGCCCACTGAATGCCAAAAGGCTGAGCAAAACTTCCCTTCTCAGTCCTGCCGCTGTGCTATCAACAGCTGAGGAGACGGCTGGCTTTTCACAACACAAATAGGAGGAAAGGGATGAAATGAAAGGAAATTCAGGCTTAATATTAGAATCTGCTGACAGCGAGATGTATTAAGTTATAGGGCAGCCTACAAATGCAATAGGAAGCTGTTTTTTTGAACACACAGGACTAGAAAAAATAACAGTGAATGGAGAAAATGCTACAGGGAACAACTGTGCAATGATAGGAAGAGAGACATCACAGTGATCTATCTACATCTTTCCCATTCTACACTTCCATGTTTCTGCAGTAATGCCAGAGTTTCTGCTGTTTGCAGAATTTTATTGCACGTAACCAAAACAAAGCTACTCCGATACAGGTCTGAGAAATCTCTGATGGTCATAAGGGGCAAACCCAAGGATATGTAATGTTAAGCAAGCGTGGATTTCTGTAACTACACTGAGCTGCTGGACCAGCACTTTGGTGTGCTTATAAGCCCACATTTACAAGTCTCTAACAGAGGTAAGTGCCTTTTAAGGTTCCCACTCCTAACTTGCCTTGCATTAGAAACGTAGGTACATTAATCCAGGGCATGGTCTATGTTTGCATTGTCAAAGTCTGTAGCAAGAATCAGTCCTAGATAGAATGAGACTTGTTAGCAATGCTCCAGACACTTGTGATTCTTCTCTCCTTATTCTTTTACTTGGCTTCAAGTGCTTTTAAAACCACTCCTACCCATACATCACTTTCTGGAAACATGCATTAGCAAACCCATCTGAAGATACTTCTTTTGAAAGTATCATTAAAACCTTACACATAATAAAATTTAATTTTTGCACTGGGTGAAACCATTTCGCCAGGATGTTGCTAGGTTTGCCACACTCCCTGACTTACCAGTCAGAGCAATCAAGCAAATAAGCTATCATCTCATACACACGTTTAAACAGGACTTATACACTTGTTACGTGCGTTCTCCAGGGGACCTTTTAGATTCTGTTTTGTACACAGTGCAGCGTGGTCTTTCAGTGGTGTGAAATAAAAAGGTTAGTGCCACGGCAAAAGTTCCAAACACAGAAAATGGCTCAGGATGTATAAATAATTAAACAGTGAGCATTTAAAACATGAGCCATTAAAAACAGCCTTTGTGCAGCAAAAAATAAAAATAAAAAAAAAAAAAAAAAGAAACTGTAGGATGCAAGTTAATCTTTCATAAGGCAAACCTTCAGATGGTTGCTTCTTCACGGACACTTCACAGTGCTCTGTTTCCTTTTGAACCAAGCATTCGTACAAAAAAGCGTTTTGACAGTCCCACTAGGATGCTCATCCTCTGTGTTCAGAGAGAGATTTATAAAGATCACAAGGCAGGATTGTGAATATAATGATCCCAGGGATTAGCCTTTCTTCCAGCTATGGTAGGGCAGTCCTTTGGATATATCTGAAATCAGAGAGGGGGCTCTTGACTGTGAGCCAGCGTGCAGCTTTCTTCTCACTACCACTGTCCCTTC